>NC_053496.1:166778692-167078692 GCF_905171775.1 Rana temporaria
CCCCCCCACCATCATCATCATCATCATCCCCCCCGCACCATCATCATCATCATCATCATCATCCCCCCCCCACCATCATCATCATCATCATCATCCCCCCCCCACCATCATCATCATCATCATCATCATCATCATCATCCCCCCCCCCACCATCATCATCATCATCCCCCCACCATCATCATCATCATCATCCCCCCCCCCACCATCATCATCATCATCATCATCATCATCATCCCCCCCCACCACCATCATCATCATCATCATCATCCCCCCACCATCATCATCATCATCATCATCCCCCCCCCACCATCATCATTACAAAATCATCATCATCAGCCCCCCCCCCACATCATCATTACAAAATCATCATCATCATCATCAGCCCCCCCCCCCCACCATCATCATTACAAAATCATCATCATCATCATCAGCCCCCCCCCCCACCATCATCATTACAAAATCATCAGCCCCCCTCACCATCATCATCATTACAAAATCATCAGCCCCCCTCACCATCATCATCATTACAAAATCATCAGCCCCCCTCACCATCATCATCATCAGCCCCCCCCCCCCCACCATCATCATTACAAAATCATCGGCCCCCCTCACCATCATCATCATTACAAAATCATCGGCCCCCCTCACCATCATCATCATCAGCCCCCCCCCCCACCATCATCATTACAAAATCATCTGCCCCCCTCACCATCATCATCATTACAAAATCATCTGCCCCCCTCACCATCATCATCATTACAAAATCATCGGCCCCCCTCACCATCATCATCATTACAAAATCATCTGCCCCCCTCACCATCATCATCATTACAAAATCATCGGCCCCCCTCACCATCATCATCATTACAAAATCATCTGCCCCCCTCACCATCATCATCATTACAAAATCATCGGCCCCCCTCACCATCATCATCATTACAAAATCATCAGCCCCCCTCACCATCATCATCATCATCAGCCCCCCCCCCCCCCATCATCATCATTACAAAATCATCGGCCCCCCTCACCATCATCATCATTACAAAATCATCGGCCCCCCTCACCATCATCATCATTACAAAATCATCGGCCCCCCTCACCATCATCATCATTACAAAATCATCGGCCCCCCTCACCATCGGAAGCCAGCCCCCCCCCCTCCATCCCTCACCATTGTAAGCCCCTCACAGCCTCCTTACTGTGCTGTCACAATCGCGCTGTGTCATGGTCCGGCTCTGTCACAATGCTCACACTGTTGGTAACAGTTCTGGCGCGCTATGATAAATGTCCCGCCCTCCTCCTCCTAGACCAGCTTGTGTGACAGACAGAACACTGGCTCTATCACACGAGCTAGTCTAGGAGGAGGAGGGCGGGACATTTATCGCAGCGCGCCCAAACTTTTAACATTAACACTGTGATCTCCGTGACACAGCGGGATCGCTGTGCAACCCGCGATGCCTGTCAGGGTCGCGTGGGCCGGATAAAAGTCTTCCGCGGGCCGTAGTTTGAGGACCCCTGCTTTAGAGTCTTCTGATGTATGAACAGATTTAGTTGGCCTAACCCAGTGCTTCTCAATTATTTTCTGTCATGCCCCCCCTAGGAAGAAGAAAACATTTTGCGCCCCCCGCGCGACTGTAAATAGTATAATTTGTCTATAAAATTGATATAAGTACACCTCTGCATAACACTGTATCCACATATCCCCCCACACAGTATTGCCCTTCTTCACATATCCCCCCACACACAGTATTACCCTTCTTCACATATCCCCCCACACACAGTATTGCCCTTCTTCACATATCCCCCCACACAGTATTGCCCTTCTTCACATATCCCCCCACACACAGTATTGCCCTTCTTCACATATCCCCCCCCCACACACAGTATTGCCCTTCTTCACATATCCCCCCACACACAGTATTGCCCTTCTTCACATATCCCCCCACACACAGTATTGCCCTTCTTCACATATCCCCCCACACACAGTATTGCCCTTCTTCACATATCCCCCCACACACAGTATTGCCCTTCTTCACATATCCCCCCACACAGTATTGCCCTTCTTCACATATCCCCCCCCCCACACACAGTATTGCCCTTCTTCACATATCCCCCCACACACAGTATTGCCCTTCTTCACATATCCCCCCCCCCACACACAGTATTGCCCCATCACATATCCCCCCCACACAGTATTGCCCTTCTTCACATATCCCCCCCCCACACACAGTATTGCCCCATCACATATCCCCCCCACACAGTATTGCCCTTCTTCACATATCCCCCCCACACACACAGTATTGCCCCATCACATATCCCCCCCACACAGTATTGCCCCCTTTACATGACCCCATCACATACCCCCCCCACAAAGTATTGCCCCTTTACATGACCCCCATCACATATCCTGCACACAGTTTCCCCCATCACATAACCCCCCTTTTCCCCCCACAGCACAGCCCCCACTCCTCGTCCTTAACATTTCCATATATTTTTCCTCCTTCTCCACTCCTACCTGTAACTTTTCAGCGCGGAGAGCAGGAGGCTGGACATTCGTCAAGTGAAGCCGCAGCCGCACTGGGCGGGGCGGGGAGACTTTTGGGCGAACTGGTGATTGGCTGCTAGGACCGCCTCCTAGCAGCCAATCACCTGCCGTCCAACATGACAGGCTGCTACCTCTCTGGTCCCGTCCCCCAGTTCAAAAATGTCCCGCCTCCCGCCGTCCGCTCCTCTAACTAGCGGAGGAGGCTGGGGACAGAAGCGGATACTAAATGGCGCGATCGCCGCGGTCCGGAACGAGCCCCCCTTTATGGAGCCTCGGGGCCACCCCTGGGGGGCGCGCCCCACTATTTGAGAAGCACTGGCCTAACCCAATGGTGATGTTCTGTTTCGTCTTAGCTAATTAACTTGTTATGTGTTACACAGGATGAAAATGTAGTCATCGTTGAAGTGAAAAAGGAAGCGGCTGAAACGTATGTGAGGGAAGATGAACGGCGTAAGGAGGAAATTCCTCCGGAAAACAGCAGAGGTGAGAAATTGAATGTGAAATATGGAAATGATTGTCGTATTCTTTTTGTTCTATCTCCAGTATGGCCACAGACGTATAATGGCCGATGCTGTTTGTAACGGTCACCATCGTTTACGACCTTCCATCACATCCACGACAGCTTATCGACACTCCAACCGACAGGACCCGTTCCCATTTCATTTGCCCAGAATCAAGACGAGACACGGCTCTGTGCTTGTTCCAAATGTAATCATACTTTAAGGGTTTCTTCTCAGCTTTTTATACAGTACCAGGCATTAAAGCAACAATGAGATCTCCACTCCCCTAATCACACACTAAGGCTAATTACTAAACATTCCTTAATTAACAGCATAACAACAAAACCCCATCACACACAGTTCCCTAGGCAGACGTTTCGTCTCCGCATACAGCTTGACACCTATTCACACCTCTGAGCATCAATAGGTTTTAGACAGTGTTATCACACAATTAAATGTCTTCCAGGAGCCTGACTCAATTAGCATGTCACTAGTCAGGGCTAATCATAGAATGAGTCACTATTGACTGGTTGGGCCAACATCCTGCAGTATCTCAAAATCCTGCAATATAAACTATCAGTGATGTCAAATCTCATGTAATACATGAATTATGATTCACTTGCCACCCCATGCCCAAAAGGCACAGGGTGGACTCAGACCCAAGAGTTATCAGTGACGCTGACACAGGAGTATCCCCCATCCTCACAAAGTCTCTGGGTGTCCCGGGTCATTCCGTTACACTGTTAATGACTGGATTGGCCAAATACCTCATATATGTTAACTGCTCTCAAGGGGGGAAAAAAACTGCCCAATCATGGTTCCCTTCCAAACTAAGTGATGAAAGGAGGGTTCAGCTCCTGGCCCTTCTCCGTTCTGCACATGAACATTCGACTACGGAAAATCATGTTGAAGTCGAAAGGTATATTTGCTTGAGAACAGTTAGATCTCAATCACTTGCCGACTGGGCAACAATAATTTTACTGCAGGGCAGCGGCTTGAACAGGTACAGCTGGCGCGGCATCGCACTGGCGTGCCCTCTGAAGTGCACAGCAGCGCTATCTGATACTGCTGTGTCCACCGGACACAGTGGATTGAGGTGCTTGGTATCGGGCTGCCGTGAGCGGCCCAGATACCACGTGATCATTGGGTGATCACATGTCACATAGTAAACAACAGTCATGAATGGAATCCATTCCTGTTATCATTGGCCCAGATTCAAGAAGCAATTGCGCCTGTGTAACCATAGGTTACACAGCGCAATTGCTTACTTGCCCCGGCGTTACGAATGCTCCTGATTCAGGAACATCGTAACGCCGACTGCAGCCTAAAATCTGCGTGGCATAAGGCTCTTATGCCACGCATATCTTAGGCTGCATTCTTGCGATGACCGCTAGGGGGCGCTCCCATTGTGCTCAGTGTATAGTATGCAAATTGCATACTAACACCGATTCACAATGTTGCGCGAGCCCTGCGTACGCAATTTACGTCGTTTCCGTACGGCGTGTTTAGCGTAAGGCTGCCCCTTCTAATAGCAGGGGCAGCCAATGCTAAAGTATACCCGTCGTTCCCGCGTCGCGACGTTTGAATTTTACGTAATTTGCGTAAGTGATTCGTGAATGGCGCTGGACGCCATTCACGTTCACTTTGAAGCAAATGACGTCCTTGCGACGTCATTTGCCGCAATGCACGTCGGGAAAGTTTCGGCGCGGGATCATTTACATTAGGCGCCCTTACGCAGGGCAAGTTTACACAGCGCACACGCAATTTACGGAGCTACTGCTCCGTGAATCGCGGGTAGCGCAGGAAATTTGCGGGGGCGCAGGGCAAAAAACGCTGCCCTGTGCCTCCGTAAAAAAGGGGCAAATCTACCTGAATCTGGGCCATTGTTTATTACTGTGTGTGATCTGTGATTGGTCACCAGTGATCACATGGTACCTGAGCCAATCACAGAACCTCGTACCATGTGATAGCTGTGGTCAATCACAGCATCACAATAGTAAACAATGAGTCATGAATGAAAGCCGTTCATGACAGTTCAAACCATTGCTGTTACACTGATCATCACTGTAACAAGCAATCCCGAGTACAACAATCCTCCAGCAGGCTGGTTGTACCCAAGTTTATTGATGGATCGACTTGTGTACAATCAGCCTGCCCATACATGGATCGAAATTCGGCCGTTCCCTGCTGAACCGGTCAAATTTGGATCCATGTATGGCCAGTTCTTTCCTTTATGGAGTTTAACTCTATCTATCTATCTACATTCCGCCTGGTGGCTCCCAAATGGTTGTATTTTTTTTTTGGGGGGGGGGGGGGGGTTTGTTTGTTGATTTTGATGTCTCTGCAGCCCTTACTAATGGAGAGACTGTAATGACTTTGTGACGCTAGGGTCACTCTCTCTGCACACTGTGAACGAAGGGCTCCGTGGTGACTGACCCTCAGATGCCTTTCACCCACAGTATGCGTTCAATTTTTGAGCATCATTCAACCCACAATAACATATCTTGGGATAGGAAGTGGTACTGTTGGGGACAGCTTAGGACTGAAGGAAAGTATTGTAGCTTGAGCTGTTTTTTTTTTTTTTTTAACACCAGAGGCACCTATATAAAATATATAAAGTTAGCCTGGAGGTGGGCTTTAATTTTTGTTTCTTGTAGCTTGAATAGTCGTACTATCTTAGAACTGTATGGGCCAGATTCACAAAGAGATACGACGGTGTATCTACAGATACACCATCGTATCTCTGACGTAAACTGGTCCTATCTATGCACCTGATTCATAGAATCAGATACGCATAGATAGGGCTAGATCTGACAGTGTTACACTGTGTTACACTGTCGGATCTTTTTTTCAATTTAAAAATGGCGCCGGGGGCGTTCCCGCTGATTTACGATAAATAATATGTAAATCAGCGAGATACGCAAATTCACGAACGTACGCGGACCCGTCGCAGTGTTCTTACGTCGTTTCCGTAGCGGTTTTCCGACGTATACTTACCCCTTCTTCTTTATTCAGGCGCAGCCAATGTTAAGTATAGCCGGCGTTCCCGCGTCGAATTTGAATTTTCCTACGTCGTTTGCGTACGCCGATTCACTAACACGCGCGTCGCAACCACTGACGTCCTAGTGACGTCAGTGGGAGCAATGCACGCCGGGAAATTCCCCGGACGGCGCATGCGCATTTAAATCGGGGCGGGAACGCGCCTGATTTAAATAGTACACTCCCCTAGCCGCGGAATTTTAATTCCGCTGGGGGATTTAGGATCCGCCGTCGCAAGTTTGGAGGTAAGTGGTTTGTGAATTAGCCACTTGCCTCCTAAACTTGCGGTAGCGGATCTTAATTCACGTAGATCGAGCGGATCTATAGATCCGCTGAGCTACGTGAATCTGGCCCTAGTCATACCAGTTTTTGGGAGATCCAAAATCCTCAGAATGTCTTTTTTAAACATATTTCTATATTTTTTTTTTTAAGTGTATTTTTTTGTGCGTGTACTCGAGAGAGGAGCCGGACTGCAGGAGTT
This sequence comes from Rana temporaria, assembly GCF_905171775.1. NCBI lineage: Eukaryota > Metazoa > Chordata > Amphibia > Anura > Ranidae > Rana > Rana temporaria. Next base: position 166,785,258 of record NC_053496.1, read on the forward strand.
GGGAGTAGGCAGGCCTCCCCCAGAGGCAATCTGCCACCTTTCTCCATGCCCCGGGTGGCAATGGCGGGTCCTCCCACAGCCCGCCCTACCTGCTCCGCTTTGAAGCCCAACGGGGCAGAGGGACTCCCTATAAGGGAGTGAGAGGATTTGCCCGCTCAACCAGCCCCGTTAGTCCTTCGCCTCTCTTTTAGAGACCGCGTGGTCAAAGTGCGTGCGTGTTAACCCAATTTTGAGTGCGTGTGTAGGTGTGGTGGTTTTTGTGGGAGGGGGGTGGGCGTACTAATCGCAGGCTTACCTCGCATAGCACATCCACCGGGAGCCGGGCTGAGACCACCAAACTCAATTCACATGTAGCCGAGACCGGGATCCGAACCCCTAGCTGCAGAGGTGAATGGCTTGTCAGCGCAGTGCCAATCGCGTTGAGCCACCGCAGCTCCACATATTTCTATTTTGACGTATAAACTTTTAGAGCTACTGCAGCAGATGTAATGATTAGGCCAAGAAACACACAGGGCTAGATTTAGGTAGCTGCGCCCCTTCTTACGGCGGCGCAGCGTATCGTATTTACGCTACGCCGCCGCAACTTACAGGAGCAAGTGCAGTATTCACAAAGCACTTGCTCCGTAAGTTGCGGCGGCATAGCGTAAATGGGGCCGGCGTAAGCCCGCGTAATTCAAATGTGGAAGGGGGGGGCGTGTTTTATGCTAATATGTGATGACCTGACGTGATTGACGTGTTTTTATGAACGGCGCATGCGCCGTCCGTGTACATATCCCTGTGTGCATTGCTCCAAATGACGTCGCAAGGACGTCATTGGTTTCGACGTGAACGTAAATTACGTCCAGCCCTGTTCGCGAACGACTTACGCAAACGACGCAAAAAATTCAAATTTCGAAGCGGGAACGGCATCCATACTTAACATTGGCTGCGCCACCTAATAGCAGGAGCAACGTTACGCCAAAAAAGCCTTCCGCAAACGACGTAAAAAACTACCGCCGGGCGCACGTACGTTTGTGAATCGGCGTAACTAGGTAATTTGCATACTCTACGCCGAAAACGACGGAAGCGCCACCTAGCGGCCAGCGTGAGAATGCACCCTAAGATACGACGGCGTAAGAGACTTATGCCAGTCGTATCTTAGGCTAATGTCGGCGTATCTTGCTTTCTGAATACAGAAAGAAGATACGCCGGCGCAGCTTTGAATTTACGCGGCGTATCTATGGATACGCCGGCGTAAATCGTTGCTGAATCTAGCCCATTATTTTTCTCTGTGATAATGAAGAGCTTGAAGCGCCGCTCCAAGCAGAGGCTGTAATATTTTCCTACCGGTATCCAGGATATTGGAGCAGGCATCCATTCACTATTCAAGGAGTGCTTGAATATGTTCGATTTTGTGGCCTCAGCCAGTGCTGCGCTGATGCGTTTCACCCCGACCACAGGGGCTTGGTCACAGAGCTCCAGGTTCGGCCTTGATCAGCGTCTTACACTTTACATAATTATTCTTGTTCCATCTTTTTATCCAAAACAGGCATAGTGCAGACATAGATAAGTATGTTACATTTACAGATTAAAATGGGCATCGCACCCTTGTACAGTACTATACAAATCTTGAGTAAACAATTCACTAACGTACATAATTTGTAAAGTACCAACATCGGTTGTTGACGCTGCTAAGCTTGTTCCCTTTCTTTTGAGCCAACGACTCTTATGTCACACGGCCGTTTTTCGGGTTCTAAAAAATTACGTATTTTTTTTTTATGTCATTAAAAATTATCGTGTGTGGGCTCCAGAGCATTTTTCACGATCTAAAAAATGGCCAATTTTTTTTTTCTAACATGCTCTATTTTTTCACGACGTTTTTAACCGCTTAACGACCGCCGCATGTATATGTACGTCCACAGAATGGCACGTACAGGCAGATGGGTGTACATGTACGTCCCCGCCTTTCCACGGGTCGGGGGGACGATCGGGACCCCCCCCCGGTACATGCGGCGGTCGGAAACCCGCGAGGAGCGATCCGGGACGAGGGCGCGGCTATTAGTTTCTAGCCGCCCCCTCGCGATCGCTCCCCGGAGCTGAAGAACGGGGAGAGCCGTATGTAAACACGGCTTCCCCGTGCTTCACTGTGGCGGCTGCATCGATCGTGTGTTCTTTAATATAGGGACGCACAATCGATGACGTCAGACCTACAGCCACACCCCCCTACAGTTGTAAACACACACTAGGTGAAACCTAACTCCTTCAGCGCCCCCTGTGGTTAACTCCCAAACTGCAACTGTCCTTTCCACAATAAACAATGCAATTTAAATGCATTTTTTGCTGTGAAAATGACAATGGTCCCAAAAATGTGTCAAAATTGTCCAAAGTGTCCGCCATAATGTCGCAGTCACGAAAAAAAATCACTGATCGCCGCCATTAGTAGTAAAAAAAAAAAAAACAATTAATAAAAATGCAATAAAACTATCCCCTATTTTGTAAACGCTATAAATTTTGCGCAAACCAATCGATAAACACTTATTGCGATTTTTTTTTTTTTTACCAAAAATAGGTAGAAGAATACGTATCGGCCTAAACTGAGGAAAAAAAATAATTTTATATATGTTTTTGGGGGATATTTATTATAGCAAAAAGTAAAAAATATTGAATTTTTTTCAAAATTGTCGCTCTATTTTTGTTTATAGCGCAAAAAATAAAAACCGCAGAGGTGATCAAATACCACCAAAAGAAAGCTCTATTTGTGGGGGAAAAAAGGACGCCAATTTTGTTTGGGAGCCACGTTGCACGACCGCGCAATTGTCTGTTAAAGCGACGCAGTGCCGAATCGCAAAACCTGGCCTGGGCATTTAGCTGCCTAAGGGTCCGGGGCTTAAGTGGTTAAGGTAGTAAAAAATGGTCGTGTGTAGGCTTTAACGACGTGAAAAAAACACGCATGCTCAGAAGCAAGTTATGAGACGCGAGCGCTCGTTCTGGTAAAACTAGCGTTCGTAATGGAGTAAGCACATTCATCACGCTGTAACAGACAGAAAAGTGCGAATCGTCTTTTACTAACACGGAATCAGCTAAAGCAGCCCAAAGGCGAATGGAACTTCCCCTTTATAGTGCCGTTGTACGTGTTGTACGTCACTGCGCTTTGCTAGAGCATTTTTTTTCACAATCGTGTGTAGGCAAGGCCGTTTTAATGATCGGGTTGAAAAAAACATTGGGCCAGATTCACAAAAGAGATACGACGGCGTATCTCCTGATACGCCGTCGTATCTCTGTGATCCGCCCGTCCTAACTATGCGGCTGATTCATAGAATCAGTTACGCATAGATAGCCCTAAGATCCGACAGGTGTAATTGACTTACACCGTCGGATCTTAGGATGCAATTCTAGGCCGGCCGCTAGGTGGCGAGGCCATTGCGGTCGGCGTAGAATATGCAAATGACTAGTTACGGCGATTCACAAACGTCTGCGATGCCCGTCGATCTAAATTTACGTCGTTTCCGTCGAGATACGCGTCGTAAAATTAGGGCTACCTCCTAGGTGGTGTAACCCATGTTAAGTATGGCCGTCGTTCCCGCGTCGAAATTTTTAATTTCACGTCGTTTGCGTAAGTCGTCCGTGAATGGTGCTGGACGCCATTTACGTTAACGCCGAAAACCAATGACGTCCTTGCGACGTCATTTAGCGCAATGCACGTCGGGTAATTTACCCGACGGAGCATGCGCAGTACGCTCGGCGCGGGAACGCGCCTAATTTAAATGGTGCCCGCCCCATTTGAATTAGGTGGGCTTGCGCCGAGCGCATTTACGTTACACCGCCGCAAGTTTACAGGTAAGAGCTTTGTGAATCAGGCACTTACGCTGTAAACCTGCGGCGGTGTAACGTAAATGGGATACATTACGCCGCCGCTGCGCAACGTAATTCTACCTGGATCTGGCCCATTGTTTTTTCTAGACCCTTAAAAATGAAATTTCTTAGAACCCGAAAAACGGTTGTGTTGTACGCGGCATTAGGTCTCAAAATCTTGTCATTTCTTTCAACTGTAGTCTTTTAATAAAAGCAATTGTATTCTGTACCTTTCCTCCAGATGGGCGATGCATTGGGACTAACTTGAGGAAATGTCCCGTTGTCACTCCAAATGGTGAAACAAATAACAATGGCACCACCCCCAATTCTTGGACTCACACACGGGAGAAGCCGTTTTCCTGTTCTGAATGTGGGAAATGTTTCTCTTGGAAGTCCTCGCTGATCACACACGCGAGAGTTCACACCGGGGAGAAGCCGTATTCCTGTTCTCATTGCGGCAAGTGTTTCACGGACAGGTCCAACCTTTCTACGCACGAAAAAACTCACACAGCCGAGAAGCTGTTTTCCTGTTCTGACTGTGGGGAAAGTTTTTCCCAGAAGGGTTACCTTCTTTCACATCGGAGGACTCACAAGAAGGAGAAGCCCTACTCCTGTTCTGAATGCGGGAAGTGTTTTTCATGGAGGAGACTTCTGGTGAGACACCAGAGAATTCACTCGGGGGAGAAGCCGTATTTGTGTTCCGAGTGTGGGAAATGTTTCACCGATGGTCCAGATCTTGCTAGACACAAGAGAATCCACACGAGTGACAGACCGTATTCGTGCTCGGAGTGCGGGAGAGGTTTTACCAATAATTCAAATCTGGTCCAGCACCAGAGAGTCCACACCGGGGACCACCCGTATTCATGTCCTGAATGTGGGAGAGGCTTCTCTTGCAGGTCGCATCTAATTGGGCACCAGAGAACTCACGTGGGAGAGAAGCCGTATTCTTGTTTAGAGTGTGGGAAATGTTTTACCCATAAGTCAGCTCTGGTCAGACATGAGAGAATTCATACGGGCGATCGCCCGTTTTCATGTTCTGAATGTGGGAAACGGTTTTCGAGGAAGTCCTACCTTGACTCCCACCTGAATTCGCACAAGGGATAAGAGGTTCCTGTATAAGGGTGTCGGGGTTTAATCCAGGGCTCGACAAATCCCGGTCGCCAGGTCGCCATGGCGACTAGAAATAGGGTCCTGGCGACTTGGCTTGGAAGGAGGGGCAAAAAAAATAAAAAAAAATATATATATATTTTTTTGTGAGCTGGCACCATCTGGTGGTGAGCCGTTGGTATTACAAATTATTACCACCAGATGTGTAAGCTGGCGCCATCTGGTGGTGAGCCGTTGGTATTACAAATTATTACCACCAGATGTGTAAGCTGGCGCCATCTGGTGGTGGCCGTTGGTATTACATGTTAAGCATTACAAGTTACACAGCAATTCTAATGTAATTTTTCACTATTTTCACTGCCATCTTCTTCCCTCTAATTAGAACCCCCAAACATTATATATATTTTTTATCCTAACACCCTAGAGAATAAAATGGCGATCGTTGCAATACATTCTGTCACGCCGTATTTGCGCAGCGGTCTTACAAGCGCACTTTTTTGGGAAAGAATTACACTTTTTTTAATTAAAAAATAAGACAACAGTAAAGTTATCCCATTTTTTTGAATATTATGAAAGATAATGTTACGCCGAGTAAATTGATACCCAACATGTCACGCTTCAAAATTACGTCCGCTCGTGGAATGGCGTCAAACTTTTACCCTTTAAAATCTCCATAGGCGTTGTTTAAAAAATTCTACAAGTTGCATGTTTTGAGTTACAGAGGAGGTCTAGGGCTAGAATTATTGCTCTCGCTCTACCAATCGCGGCGATACCTCACATATGTTTACATATGCGGGCGCTGCTCACGTATGTGTTCGCTTCTGCGCGCAAGCTCGTCGGGACGGGGCGCGTTTTCTGGCTCCTAACTTTTTTAGCTGGCTCCTAGATTCCAAGCAAATTTGTCAACCCCTGGTTTAATCCTTTTAATATATATATTAGGGATGCACCAATGCCATTTTTTTAACACTGAGTACGAGTACCGATACGTTTTTGCAGGTACTCGCCGATACCGATCGCCTAGGAAGAGGGGTGGTTTGGGAGGTGGTGGGGGGTTGTTGTTCGGGAGTTGGGTGACAGCAGGGTGGAAGAGGAGGGGTAAGTGAGGGCAAGGTAGTTGAAAGTGGGGTGAAATAGGGATTGTGGGGTGGTAGCGTTGGGATGGAAAAAAACTGTAATTGCTGGGGGGGAAGAGGATGGTGATAGGAGAGTTATTGGGAGACATGGGGGCAGAGGTGACAGCTGGTAGAGGGAAGGAGGAGGCAACAGGCAGAAGTGACTGCAGGCATGGTACAGGGAGGCAGCAAGATACCGCAGGCATGGTACAGGGAGGGAGCCAGAGACTGCAGGCATGGTACAGGGAGGCAGCCAGAGACTGCAGGCATGGTACAGGGAGGCAGCCAGAGACTGCAGGCATGGTACAGGGAGGCAGCCAGAGACTGCAGGCATGGTACAGGGAGGCAGCCAGAGACTGCAGGCATGGTACAGGGAGGCAGCCAGAGACTGCAGGCATGGTACAGGGAGGCAGCCAGAGACTGCAGGCATGGTACAGGGAGGCAGCCAGAGACTGCAGGCATGGTACAGGGAGGCAGCCAGAGACTGCAGGCATGGTACAGGGAGGCAGCCAGAGACTGCAGGCATGGTACAGGGAGGCAGCCAGAGACTGCAGGCATGGTACAGGGAGGCAGCCAGAGACTGCAGGCATGGTACAGGGAGGCAGCCAGAGACTGCAGGCATGGTACAGGGAGGCAGCCAGAGACTGCAGGCATGGTACAGGGAGGCAGCCAGAGACTGCAGGCATGGTACAGGGAGGCAGCCAGAGACTGCAAACATGGTACAGTGAGAGAACCCGGATCCAGTGCTCTGTGTGAATGGAAGTCAGAGCTAGAGGAAGAAGGTGTGCAGCGAGGAGACAGGGCTTGTGGGCTGTTAGGCTGGGCGGGCCTGCACCGTGCGATGCCACTGGGAGGAGGCGGGATGGCACTGTCTGGAGGGGGGAAGAGACGTCACTTCAGGTATCGGTTTCCGGAATCGGAGCATTTTCGCGAGTACCGATACTCGTGAAAATGGCTAGTATCGGCTCCGATGCCGATACCAGTATCGGTGCATCCCTAAAATATATAGAGAGAGAGAGGAATCTAATGTTTTTTTTTTCATATGAATGTGTGTCTTCTTTGCCCTTCCTCTGCTGATGGCTCTCTTACCTTATCTCCATCCCCTCCACTCCCCTTTTCTGTTTTACTTTATGAAATACAGTACTTGTCTCGGGCTGTACAGCAATCTTTAAGGAGGCATAGGCATTTACACATGAAAAAATGTATCTTTATCTAAAAAAGACAAAGGGTTGAATAAGGTTATGTTTATATAGCGAACCTAGCCACACATGCATATGCATTCAACTAAAACGATCAAGCCCTTCTAACAAAAATGTGTACATGTATTTTAATAAGTAGAATGCTCAAATGTGTCTCTCATTGGCCAAAATGGAGTTGTTGCTTGGTCAGCGCATTTGGGAAAGGACAGCTTGTCTTTTTATCTCCTGGTCAGCGCATGTCCACTCCAAAAGCCAAATGGTCAAGCGTATTCCCTCCTACCTACAATTCCACTTCCTGTTACATCCACTTCCTGTTACATCCACTTCCTGTTACATCCACTTCCTGTTTAGCCAGCCCTTTCAGACCACCTAGGCAACTTCATTAGCATATTTGTCAGTTTGGAGGAGGGGCTTTCCTAGGCAGGATGCATTTGCAGGTAGCGATACATATTTTTTTTTTTATCGGCGAGTACGAGTACCGATACTTTCAGTCAAGTACTTGCCGATACTTTGCAGTGTGATTTGCATTCATACAAAATGAATGATCGCAAATCACACTGCAAAGAACTGCATGTGATTTCAACAAGAATACGGTGTGATCCCTGTCTGAATCACATGCGGTTTCCCACGCTGGCGCTGTGTGAACCCAAGCTTGTATTGGGGATTTTGAGCCCGAGTTCACAAAGAAGCGCGGAAATCTCCCTGCGTGACGGCTTCCACCAGCTCTGGTGACTTGTCGTTAAGGTTCCCCTATCGAGATGGTTCCTGTGAGGACTGCGCAGGCGCCGACGGAAATCTCCGAACCTCGGCCGGCATCCAGGCTCATTCCTTAACATCCCTGTGGATTGGAGGATGTTAAAAAAAGAGCCAGGAGGCCGAGCGGAGCGAGGACGTGAGGCCGACTTGCCACTTTCCCCAAATTCCACGTCGCCCTGGATGCAATCATTTTGTATGGACGCAAATCACACCTCAAAGTATCGGTTTTCGGGTATCTGGAGCATTTTCACGAGTATTGGCACCAATATCGGTGAATCCATACTTGCATGCAGACCACCCTAGGTTATGCCTACATTATGCAGACCCTCCATAAATAACAGCAAAAAATAACCTGAAATGGATTTTAACAATTCCCTACTCTATTCAAAACATTTCTTATGTGTCTGTGTTGCCAAAATGGAGTCGTTGCTTGGTCAGAGCATTTGGTTAGAACTGCTCACCAATAAGACCCCTTTAACACTGGGGCCGGGGGTGCGTTAGCGCTAAAGCGCCACTCGTTTTGGTGGTGCCTTACTGCTGTTTAACCACTTGCTTACTGGGCACATATACCCCCTCCTGCCCAGGTGAAATTTCAGCTTTCGGCACTGTGTCGCTTTAACTAACAATTGCGCGGTCGTGCGACCTGGCTCCCAAACAAAATTGACGTCCTTTTTTCCCCACAAGTAGAGCTTTCTTTTGGTGGTATTTGATCACCTCTGCGGTTTTTATTTTTTGCGCTATAAACAAAAAAGAGCGACAATTTTGAAAAAAAATACAATATTTTTTACTTGTTGCTATAATAAATATCTTGATTTAAAAAAATAAAAAATAAAAAGATTTCTCAGTTTAGGCCGATACGTATTCTTCTACATATTTTTGGTAAAAAAAAAATCGCAATAAGCGACTAGTTTGCGCAAAAGTTATAGCGCCTACAAAATAGGGGACAGAATTATTTTTTTTTTCTTTTTTTTTACTAGAAATGGCGGCGATTTTTATTGGGACTGCGACGTTATGGCGGACACATCGGACACTTTTGACACATTTTTGGCGCCATTCACGGCGCCATTCACATTTACTGTATACTGCGATCAGTGCTATAAATATGCACTAATTACAGTATAAATGTGACTGGCATTGAAGGGGTTAACACTAGGGGGTGAGGAATGGGTTAAATGTATTCCCTATATAGTGTTCTAACTGTAGGTGGAGGGAGGGTGACTGGGGGAGGTGACCGATCTATGTCCCTATGTACAAGAGACACAGATCGGTCTCCTCTCCAGAGACAGGACGCTGTCTCTGTGTAAAACGGCAATGAGAGATGATCTCATATGTTTACATATGAGATCATTACTCATTGGCCGCACAGATCGCATCGCAAACGGCCACTCTGATTGGCCGTTCGCGGCGAACTGTAATTGGCTGTGTCCAAGGGACACGGCCAACACAGAGTTTCCCCGCTGCGCGCTCTGGAGCACGCGCACGGGGAACGCCCAAAGGGGCGGACGTCAATTGTCCAGTTGGATTTTCAGGTCCGCGCTGTAGCCGTCATTCGGCTATAGCGCGGGTCTGAAGAAGTTAAGCTGTACTTTTCGGCCGCTAGCAGGGCACCTTTAACCCCAAAGAAGGGGTTAAAAGCGCACGTGCTGCGGCGCTTCCGAGGTGCTTTTAATCTTTCCGGAAGCAATGCCCATTTATCTCAATGGGCAGCGCGTTTTGAGAACACTAAATACAGGGCTCCCAAACTGCCCCAAAGATGCTGCTTGTAGGACGTTTCCTAACGTCCCGCAAGTGCATTGCCCCAGTGTGAAAAGTCACACTGTAATGAATAGGAGGCGGTTTTCAGGCACTTTTTTCTAGCGCTAAAACACCTGAAAACCGCCTCAGTGTGAAATGGGACTTAGAAGTGCTCTATGTCGGCGCCAAAAGCCAAATGGTCAAGTGTATGCCCTCCTACCCATGATGTCACTTCCTGTTCGATCCTCTTCTGTTTAACCAGACTTTTCATCAGTAGATAAGCCGACCTAACTCTGAATCGACGCCGCCGTATGTTTAAGCGTATGCTCAAACAGAGATACACTTAAACAAAGCTAAGATAGGCCGGCTTGCGCCGTTCTATCTTAGCTTGCAATTTTTCGGATGGCCGCTAGGTGGCGCTTCCATTGCGGCTGGCGTAGATTATGTAAATGAGGGGATACGCCGATTCAAGAACGTACGCCAGCCTGCCGCAGTTGAATTACGTCGTTTCCGTAAGGCCTTAGGCAGCCTAAAGTTATTCCACCTATGAGGTGGAATAACAATGTTAAAGTATGGCCGCCGTTCCCGCCGCAAGGTTCGAATTTTTTATGACGTTTGCGCAAGTCGTCCGCGAATCAGGAGTTACGTCGTTTACGTCCACGTCTAAATCAATAGGCCCATACGGCGTACTTAGCCGCAATGCGCACTGGGTAATGTAGGCGCCCGGCGCATGCGCAGTAGAAAAAAACGTGAGGTCAAGCCTCATTTCCATACAACACACCCCCCTCCAACCAATTTGAATTAGGCGCCCTTACGCCCGCTCGTTTGAGGCTACGCCGCCGTAGATTAGCAGGTAAGTAGATTGAAAATCACTACTAGCCTAACTAATTTACGGCGGTGTAGCCTAAACAGGCTAGGCTACGCCGCCGCAACTATAAGCCAATGTACCTGAATCTACCTATTAGTTTGTACATTTGGCAGTTTGTGAGGCAGACCCTCCATAAATAACCCTAAGAAAGAACCTGAAATGGATTCTAACAACTCCCTACTCTATCCAAAATCAAATAAAACATTTGATGTGTTTTGTGTTGCTGTTTCCCCCTTATTTCCTGTTTTAACTGTTGTCACAGAACAGTAAGGTAGGGGGCAGTGTGGTGCACGATTCAGAATATATCACAGGGCTGCCATTTTTTTTTTTTGTACAAACTTTATGTGAAGTTTACAAAATGTACGCTTCATTTATGGTTATGTACAGCAGCATGATGCACTGTGCTGCTGTACAGTGCCATGCGATTTAGCACTGCAATACAATACAGCATCTCTGCATTTTATCACAACATGCTGCAGTGCAGCCCTAGGCTGCGTCGCAGTGTGAATAGGAAACAATTGTTTCTTGTGTGTCCTTGCGGTGACAGATATATTATATTGCAGTGAATTCAGCCTTAGTGAGAGGAAAGCTGTTATTTGATTTCTGTCTAGCAGTAAAAACCTGACAGGGGCCCAGATTCAGAGAGCAATTGCACCTGCGTAACCATAGGTTACGCAGCGCAATTGCTTACTTGCCCCGGCGTAACGAGTTCTCCTGATTCAGAGAGCTCGTTACGCCGACTACAGCCTAAAATCTGCGTGGCATAAGGCTCTTATGCCACGCATATCTTAGGCTGCATTCTTGCGATGACCGCTAGGGGGCGCTCCCATTGTGATCAGTGTATAGTATGCAAATTGCATACTAACACCGATTCACAATGTTGCGCGAGCCCTGCGTACGCAAATTACGTAGTTTGCGTACATCGGGTTTCGCGTAAGGTTGCACATCCTAATAGCAGGCGCAGCCAATGCTAAAGGATACCCGTCGTTCCCGCGTCGCGCCGTTCGAAATTTACGTGATTTGCGTAAGTGGTTCGTGAATGGCGCTGGACGCCATTCACGTTCACTTTGAAGCAAATGACGTCCTTGCGACGTCATTTGCCGCAATGCACGTCGGGAAAGTTTCCCGACGGAGCATGCGCTCTACGCTCGGCGCTGGGGGGCGCACCTAATTTAAATGATTCCCACCCCCTACATGATCATTTACATTAGGCGCCCTTACGCAGGGCAAGTTTACACAGCGCCCCCGCAATTTACGGAGCTACTGCTCCGTGAATCGCGGGTAGCGCAGTAAATTTGCGGGGGCGCAGGGCAAAAACGCTGCCCTGTTCCTCCGTAAGAAAGGGGCAAATTCTACCTGAATCTGGGCCAGGGGTTCTGTCCTTCTATCCAAAACGGCAACATGTGATTGGGCAGCGAATGAAAATGCAGTACAGTGAGGAGCTCACCTCCCTCTCCACTCTGCCCTCTCCGCCTCTACTGTGCCTTGAAAAAGTATTCATACCCCTGAAAAGTTTTCATCTTTTGTCGTGTTATAACCAAAAACGTAAATGTATTTTATTGGGATTTTATGTGATAGACCAACACATAGTGGGCTAGATTCAGATAGATTAGCGGATCTTTAGATCCGCGTAATCTATCTGATTTACGATCCGCCGGCGCAAGTTTGAGATAGCCTGATAGTGCTGTATTCAGAAAGCACTTGCCTCGAAACTTGCGCCGGCGGATCGTAAATCCCCCGGCGGAATTCAAATTCCGCGGCTAGGGGGAGTGTAGTATTTAAATCGGGCGCGTCCCCGCGCCGATTTAACTTGCGCATGCGCCGCCGGCGTGCATTGCTCTAAATTACGTCGCTAGGACGTCATTGGTTTCGACGGGAACGTAAATTACGTCCAATCCGTATTCGCGACCGACTTACGCAAACGACGTAAAAAAAAATCAAAACTCGGCGCGGGAGCGACGGCCATACTTAACATAGGATACGCCGCATATAGCAGGGGTAACTATCCGCCGGAAAAAGCCGAACGCAAACGACGTAAAAAAAAGCGACGGGCGGGCGTTCGTTTCTGAATCGGCGGATCTCCTCATTTGCATATTCGTCGCGTATACAAATGGAAGCGCCACCTAGCGGCCGGCGGGAGATTGCAGCCTAAGATCCGACGGTGTAAGTCACTTACACCTGGCGGATCTTAGGGAGATCTATGCGTAACCTGATTCTATGAATCGACCGCATAGATCCGACCATCGGATCTCAGAGATACGACGGTGTATCAGGAACCAATTGCCTTCAGAAGTCATCTAATTAGTAAATAGAGTCCACCTGTGTGTAATTTAATCTCAGTATAAATACAGCTGTTCTGTGAAGTCCTCAGACGTTTGTGAACAAACGGCATCCTGAAGGTCAAGGAACACCCCAGACAGGTCAGGGATAAAGTTGTGGAGAAGTTTAACCGCTTGCTGACCAGCCGCCGCAGTTTTACAGCGGCAGGTCGGCTCGGCTGTGCGAGATCACGTAATATTACGTCATCTCGCGAATCGGCCAATAGGGGCGCACGCCCCCCGTTCGCCCATGGTCCCGACGGGCGTGATCACCGCCGGACACCCGCGATCGCTCGTTACAGAGCGAGAATCGGGAGCTGTGTGTGTAAACGCACGGCTCCCGGTCCTGTCAGGGGGAGAAATGCCTGATCGTCTGTTCATACAATGTATGAGCAGCGATCAGACATTTCCCCAAGTCAGTCCCACCCCCCCTTCAGTTAGAACACACCCAGGGAACATAATTAACCCCTTCCTCAGCCCCTAGTGTTAACCCCTTCACTGCCAGTGGCATTTTTATAGTAATCAATGCATTTTTATAGCACCGATCGCTATAAAAATGCCAATGGTCCCAAAAATGTGTCCGAAGTGTCCGCCATAATGTCGCAGTACCGATAAAAAACGCTGATTGCCGCCATTACTAGTAAAAAAAAAAATATTAATAAACATGCCATGGTCAGATGAGACCAAAAATCATGCTGATAACAGAAGCACAAAGCAGCAGAATGACACGGCACTTAGGGCTTTGGAGAGAGATACGTAAACAATGCAGATATATGTGCCCAGGTCAGATTTCATGAATCGGGTTTACATCCACTTTAACCACTTAAGGACCGGACCAATATGCTGCTAAATGACCCAAGGGGTTTTTACAATTCGGCACTGCGTCGCTTTAACAGACAATTGCGCGGTCGTGCGACGTGGCTCCCAAACAAAATTGGCGTCCTTTTTTCCCCACAAATAGAGCTTTCTTTTGGTGGTATTTGATCACCTCTGCGGTTTTTATTTTTTGCGCTATAAACAAAAATAGAGCGACAATTTTGAAAAAAATGCAGTATTTTTTACTTTTTGCTATAATAAATATCCCCCAAAAACATATATAAAAATTTATTTTTTCCTCCGTTTAGGCCGATACGTATTCTTCTACATATTTTTGGTAAAAAAAATCGCAATAAGCGTTTATCGATTGGTTTGCGCAAAATTTATAGCGTTTACAAAATAGGGGATATTTTTTTTTTTTTTACTACAAATGGCGGCGATCAGCGATTTTTTTTTTGTGACTGCGACATTATGGCGGACACTTCGGACAATTTTGACACATTTTTGGGACCATTGTCATTTTCACAGCAAAAAATGCATTTAAATTGCATTGTTTATTGTGAAAATGACAGTTGCAGTTTGGGAGTTAACCACAGGGGGCGCTGTAGGAGTTAGTGTTCACCTAGTGTGTGTTTACAACTGTAGGGGGGTGTGGCTGTAGGTGTGACGTCATCGATCGAGTCTCCCTATAAAAGGGATCACTCGATCGATGCAGCCGCCACAGTGAAGAACGGGGAAGCCGTGTTTACATACGGCTCTCCCGTTCTTCAGCTCCGGGGAGCGATCGCAACGGAGCGGCTATAAACGAATAGCCGCGCCCTCGTCCCGGATCGCTCTTGAAGCCACGGGAACCGCCGCATGTACCGGGGGGGTCCCGATCGGACCCCCAACCCACGTCTAGGCAGGGACGTACAGGTATGTTGATGTGCCTGTCCGTGCCATTCTGCCGACGTAAATGTAGATGCAGCGGTCCGGAAGTGGTTAAAGCGAAACTTCAGTCATTTTTTCATCTTTCCATCTATTAAATCTTCTGCCCTTGTTTTAACTTTGGATAGTAAAACATTTTTTTTTTCTGCCAGTAAATACCTTATACAGCCCACTTCCTGTTTCTTGTCTGGTCATTAGCTTAGGCTGTTTGACATCATGCACATCTCTCTCTCTCCAGGATGGGAGGGGGATGAGTCATAAGAGGGTCAATAAAAGCTGCAGAGCTGTAAATCCAGGAACTGAACAGGCAGCAGCTTCAGCTGCCCACAGTTAAAATGGCTGCAGCCAGGCTTAGTGGAGGGGGGGTTTCTGCAGCATATTTGGCAAGTGCAGAATCACGGTATATATAAAATAAAATAATATGCAAAGTGGTTGGAGGGAAGCTTCAGAATGGCAAAGATGTTTTTATTATAAATTATTGGGTAGATTCACGTACATTGCCGCAACTTTGCGGCGGCGTAGCTTAAGGAATTTAAGCTACGCCGCCGTAAGTTAGCGAGGCAAGTACATGATTCACAATGTACTTGCCTGCTAAGTTACGTCGGCGTAGCCTAAATCAGCGGGCGTAAGGGCGCCGAATTCAAATGTGTTTGAGGGGGGCGTGTTTTATGTTAATGGAGCTTGACCCGTGAATCCCGATTCACGGACGACTTACGCAAACGACGTAAAAAATTCGAATTTCTGACAATTTCGGAAACACACTGGGGTTGATTCACTAAAACGATGGAGTGCAAAAGCACTTTGCATGGCAGCCAATCAACTTTTGAGTTCAGCTTGTTCAATTAAGCTTTGACAATGAAACTTGGAAGCTGATAGGTTTCTATTGAGAGCTGCACCAGATTTCGCACGCTCCAGTTTTAGTAAATCAACCCCACTACTACAAAATTCTCTGGCCTAGATTCAGGTAGATTTGCGCCCTCTTACGGAGGCGCAGCGTACCGTTTTTACGCTACGCCTCCGTAAATTACGTGCGCTATGCTTCATTCACGAAGCAGTAGCTCCGTAATTTGCGCGGGCGCTCCGTAAAAATGGCCGGCGTAAGCGCGCGTAATTTAAATGATCCCGTAGGGGGCGTGGATCATTTAAATTAGGCGCGTTCCCGCGCCGAACGTAGTGCGCATGCTCCGTCGGGAAACCTTCCCGACGTGCATTGCGGTAAATGACGTCGCAAGGACGTCATTTGCTTCAACGTGAACGTAAATGGCGTCCATCGCCATTCACGATTCACTTACGCAAACAACGTAATTTTTAAAAATCGCGGCGCGGGAACGACCGGTATACTTAGCATTGGCTGCCCCTGCTAATAGCATGGGCAGCCTTACGCAAAAACCGACGAACGCAAACGACGTAAAATGCGTACGCAGGGCGCGCGTACGGTTGTGAATCGGCGTGAGTATGCAATTTGCATACTCTACGCTGACCACTACGGGAACGACCACCTAGCGGCCATCGTAAGAATGCAGCCTGCGATACGACGGCATAAGAGCCTTATGCCAGTCATATCTTAGGCTGCAGTCGGCGTATCGAGCTTTCTGAATACAGAAAAGTCGATACGCCGGCGCAACTAAGCAATTGCGCTGCGTATCTATGGATACGCAGACGCAATTGCTTACTGAATCCACCCCTCTGACTTGAATGTCTGAGGTCACGATGTGGTATTTGCCGTCTATCCGATACCAAGTGAATGCAGACACGTCTATTCCAGAGCCACCAGCAGAGGGCAGCCGTCTGCCATATGAGAGAAGGACGTGTTCTTAGCACCATTTAGTGGCCATTTTGTTGTAGACCAGAAGTATAAAAAGAATGTCTTTTTATAGTGAGAGGAAGAAGAGAGAAGGGGGTATCAGCACTGCGTGTGTGTGGACTGGACGGGGGGTTATTTCAAAGCTACAAATCTTCATCTTCGTGCAAGTCCTCAGAACATTAGATGGTCAGCGCTTAAGGCGCTAGAGTCATATTCTCTGAATAAGTGCGTCCTTTTTCTCGGAGCCATATAAATACGACTATCTGAGCAGAATGGAATAATTTGTTGCAACTGCAGAAAGGAACTAGTAGGGGAGTCGGGAAGGAGAAAACTTTACAAAGCACCTTTCATGCATAATAGGTCAATGCATGGAGGTCGCTAAGGTCCCCTCTGCCTAGGCATTTAGTCACATGACACCAGAAAAAAGTATTTTTTTTTAGTGTTTACTTTATAGTTTTATTACTGTATAAGCTTTGCCGGGCAGTCTTTCTTGCAAGAGCAGACATTCAGATACATGGGAGAAAGACCCAAGAATCTGTACAAGGACGTCATGATGGAGAACTGGCCGCCCCTCACATCACCGGGTAAGAGGAGACTTTAATTTCTTACCAGACCCAAGGAGAGAAGAGTATTGAGGATCCACCTAGATACACACTGTAACGGTATGGCCCGTGGGACCCAGAGGCTCTTGAAGGGTGTGGGGTACTCCTGTTTCAGCTTTACCAATGACTCTTGCGTCTAGGGTTATCCCATGTCCACTAGGGGCATGGGATGTCTGAGAAATTATATCTTGAATTACATGAGATGGGACAGTAATGATAATTCACAATGTATTGCAGGATATCTTGAAATATTACAGGTGGTTAATTCTGAACCCAACAGGTCAATAGGAGAGTGTCTCATTCAATGTGGGGTAATTTAAGGGGGTAATTAGTCTGCTACTGTCATGTAAACTAGCCTTGGTCTGGCTTCTAAAGACCTTTTCATTGTGTGATGCTAATTGACACTGTATTGTGTGAAAGTTCTAGTGATGATAATGTGTGTTGTGAGTTAGCACAACCTAAAAGGTCAGATGTCTGACTTATGTTTACTAAAAGAATGTGGATTGTATAGAAGGTGAGAAAAGCTGGAGTCTTGGGGCCAGATTCTCAAAGGCGTTACGACGGTGCAACTCCATTTGCGCCGTCGTAAGTCCTAATCTGGCCCAGGGTATCTATGCGACTGATTCTTAGAATCAGTTACGCATAGATACCCATTAGATCTGACAGGCGTAAGGCTCTTACGCTGTCAGATCTTAAATGCAATTTTTTTTCCCGCCGCTAGGTGTCGCATCGTCGTTTTCCCCGTCGTGTATGCAAATTAGCTAGTTACGCGAGATTCCCGAACGTACGCGCGGACGACGCAGTGATTTTACGACGTTTCCGTAAGCGTAAACTTGCCCCTGCTATAATGAGGGGCAAGTTTACGTAGGTCCGTCGTATGCCATGTTAAGTATGGCGTCGGGTCAGCGTCAGCTTTTTCTGTAGTTTACGTCGTTTTCATAAGTCGTTCGCGAATACGACTTTACATCAATGACGCTCACGTCGGCGTCATTGACGTTTTCCGTCGTGAGCTGGAGCATGCACACTGGGCTATTTCTCCGCCCCGGCGCATGCGCAGTTCGATCGGCGTGGGGGCACGCTTAATTTAAATACAAGCCGCCACCTTTGAATTACGCGGCCTTACGCCAGGCCAATTACACTACACCGACGCAAATTATGGAGCAAGTGCTTGGAGAATACGGCACTTGCTCCAGTAATTTGCGGCGGCATAGTGTAAATGGCTTACGCTACGCCGCCGCAGATTCTACCAGAATCTGGCCCATGATGTCTGATTTGTCAGCTGTAGTAATTAGCTCATGTTAATTATGTCAGACCTGGAGTCAGAAAGTCTGACTAAAAGATGTGTATTAGGCTCATTGTATAATGTTGTGGGTGGAGTTGATTCATTGTTCACTTGGTTACTGACTGTATAAAAAGAGCCTGAGTTTGACATTAAAGTCTATTCATTTTGAACCAGAGACAGAGCTGTGTGTCTCGTTTCTGGGGAATCTGTATGGGCCATGTTCGTCTGCCGGATTGTGGAGCGTCGATAAGCTGTCGTGGGTTGGTGGAATGGAATATCGTAAACGGCGTTAAACCCCTGACCGTTACACACACATCCTCTGATATAAAAACATAGAAACAATTGAATTTACTAAGATTGTAGCCAACAGATTCAGTACACATTTTTTTTAACAAAAAGTTTTTTATTTTTCAATGAAAACAAACAAAACAAAAGATGTACATGCATTAGGCAGAGATCACATTCACATCATTTCCGAATAGAATACAGATGGTATTTAACATTTAGGATAGCCTACATGCAAAAATAAACGGGGGAGAAGGGTGAACATAGTATAGTACCTTCCTCATCATAGCTTCTTCGTAAACATGAGATGTCCAGTAGCTTGGTTAAAATCATCACACAAAAAAAGAATGAAACATCATTCACTTCTGATGGCAAGACATCTTCTCTCTGTATACAGATCTAAATGGCTCCCTAGTGGGCAACAAGTGGTGGTGGGGTAGTGACCCCGCAGCTCCAGCCCTACTCTAGGGGCAGCTGTTCTTTGCAAACTCACGAATCCCATACCTTGGAGAATTTGTTGGGGCAGTTACGGTCTAGGTAGTTTAGTTTGTACAGAGGGAGGGCATTATTTATGAGCGTTTTCCATTGCTGTATTGTGGGAAGGGTGGCTCCCTTCCACTAGAGCAGAATCACCTTTCTGGCATAGAAGGCAGTATAGAACACAATTTCTTAGATTAAGGGGCTTCTAAACTGTCCACTTTCCCAAGCAACATTGGTATCGGGCCACATGGCAATTTTAGTTTACTGATTGAATTAATAACAGTGACTACTCCCCTCCAGAACGGTTGTATATGCTGGCAAGACCAAACAACGTGGAAGAAAGAGCCCTCCTCCGAGGTGCATTTAGGGCAGAATGGACTACTGTCAGAGTATATTTTAGCTAGGCGTTGTGGCGAGTAATACGCCCTGTGCAAAAATTTGAGCTGAATGAACCTGATGCGGGCGGATATCACCAGGGAAAGGTATTGTTGGATGCCCTCCTCCAGGGCTGGGCTGGGACAAAAATTTGGCCCTGGACTTCATCCAGACTGGCCCACTTTGACAGGTCTCTCCCATGGGGGCCGGACAACTCCCGCACCCCCCCCCCCCCCTGGCCACCCAAGCCCCCTCTTCCCCTTCACTAGCTATTCTACTTTATTAGAGTAGAACAGCTGGTACTGGTACTTTTATAGGCAGTACCAGTCAGTGGGGAAGCTAGACATTATTTCACCTGGGGAAAATAATCAGTTCGGTGCCCCCCCTTATGGGACAAGATTAGGCAGAAGTGAGAAACTCCCAGGCCATAGCTGTTGAGTCAGCTGTCTGTCCCCTCCCCAATGCTCCTCTGTCGTCCCCCCTGCTCCTCTGGTCCTCCCCCTGCTTCTCTGTTCCCCCCAGGTGAGCGCTGTGGGAAGGGAGAGGAGGCGAGTGCTGCGGGAAGGGAGAGACAGAGGAGCGTAGGGGGGCGGCGGTCTGCTGTCACTGAAGCCGGCCCACTGAGCCATCGGCCCACCGGGAAACTCCCTGTAGTCCCAATGGCCAGTCCATCCCTGCCCTCCTCCCAGTCGATGTCGGCCAGCAAGGGTATATCTGCCTGCCACACCAAGAATAACTGTGAGACCTTAGAGGTGTCTATTCCCGCAAGGATTGAGTAGTGAAGAGGGGCTTAGTCTCCTCCACCGCACTCAACAGCCGCTCTATGCCAGTGGGTTCCAACACAGGAGATAACGGTTACCTGAGATGGATAAGCATGATGGAGCTGCAGGTATATAAAAAACATAGTTGGGCAACCCCTTCTGGTGCTTCAACACATCACATTATATCCGCTAATGTCTTAATGTCATATCGTGCCCAGAGCACCGGATCGGGGACAGTCTGGAAGTGCAGTAACTGCGGTTTCCCCCATAACAGAGTGCGGGGGGACCAACTGTTAGAGCCCATTCACACAGGTCCGACTTTGGATCCGACTTTGAGTCGCCCCTAGTCGCCTCAAGTTGCGCTGCATGAAGAAATCAATGTAAGTGAATAGAGCCGTCTTAATGCACACTACTGCAGTTGCTCCGAGTTGAAAAAAGGTTCCTGTACTACTTCAATCCGACTTGTAGGCAACTTGTAGCCAATGATTTCAATGGAAGTCGCCTCCAAGTCGGATCCCAGTTCATAGTGAGGCAACTTTACAGGCAGTCGTCCCAGTGTGAACCTGTTCTAAGACAAACCCCTTCCCTCCCACAGGGGAACTCCACGCCAAATTTTAAATAAAAAAAACGGCATGGGTTCCCCTCCAGGAGCATTCCAGGCCCTTGGAGTATGGATTTTGGGGGGACCCCCACGCCGTTTTTTCGGCGTAGGGGGTTTTCCCTTGAAATCCATACCAGACCCAAGGGCATGGTATGCTCCTGGAGGGGAACCCATGGCGGTTTTTATTTAAAATTTGGCGTGGAGTTCCCCTGTGGGAGGGAGGGGTTTGCCTTAGAACAGGTTGACACTGGGGCGACTGCCTGTAAAGTTGCCTCACTATGAACTGGGATCCGACTTGGAGGCGACTTCCATTAAAATCAATGGGTACAAGTCGGATTGAAGTAGTACAGGAACCTTTTTTCAAGTTGGAGCGACTACAGTAGTGTGCATTAAGACGGCTCCATTCACTTACGTTTATTTCTTCATGCAGCTCGACTAGGGGCGACTTGAAGTTGGATCCAAAGTCGGACGTGTGTGTATGAGCTCTTAAGCGTCTGGATCTTGGCTAGGACAATCTCCCAGACTCTCAGGGTAGTTTGCATTGAGGGGGTAATATTCGGGTTAGATATTGGGTCCTCAATACATTACATTTCTCAGTTCCAAGTATGACCTGAGCAATGCCGCCTCGAATGTCGAGGCAGGGTTGGCCAATTCCATCTTAGCGTGACCAGGACCACCGCCCAGTAGTATTTGATAAAACAGGGTAGGGGCGAGACCACCCAGCGAGAGAGGCAACTGAAGGGAGGATTTGGCAATGCTGGGGATGCTACCATTCCAGATGAAGGAGATTATCAGACTGTCTGAATTATTTTTTTTTAAATGCGGACAGGATGTGTACCGGAGTTTGTAGAAAGATTTACAGAAATTTGGGGAGCACAGACATTTTAACGAGGTTAGCCCTGAGGGGTAGGGTTTTCCAGGCAGCACATCTTTGAGTCAGGCGGGACAGCACCGGAGTTAAGTTGAGAGGGATGAACTGTACTAAGTCCCTATGTATCTCAATTCCAAAGTATCTGAATTGTGAGACCTTTTGAAGAGGGGTATCTGGGGGTATAGAGCCCTCCTCTGGATGTTACACAAAAATCACAGATTTCCCCCAATTAACACTGATGCCCCAGTATCTGTCAAAAATGTTTATAAGCGATAGGGTGTTGGATGTGTTTCAAAGGTACAGCAGGGTGTCGTATGCATACAGGGATATTTTCTCCTGGACCGACCCCATCGGTATACCTCTGACTAGGGGGGGAGGAGTGCAAGAGAATCGTCATCCGCTCAATAGCCAGTGCGAAAAGGACAAGGGATAATGGGCATCCCTTTCTGTTGCTCCTGTGTAAACGGAAGGGTGGCGAGAGGGTGGAGCCAGTGCGGACCCTTCGGGGATCTATAGAGAGCCTGCACCCAGGATAGAAAGTTAGGACCAAAATGACGCAGGACCTCCCATAGGTAGCACCACTCCACCGAGCTAAAACTTTAGTAAGAATCTTGGCATACCTTCTTGTCACGTCACCCCGGTGTCCCCGCTCTTGTAGTGGGGGACTTTAACAATTTTTTGTGTGCCGACCTTGACAAGTTTTCTCCTGGGGCGCGGGCGGCCACACCAAGAAGGAGCCAGACGCCTTTTGCTCGGCTTCTACAGGAGCTGGGGTTAAGAGATGTCTGGAGGCTTGCTCACCCACAGGAGAGATGTTACTCATGCCACTCCGCCTCGCATAGGGGCCTTTCTAGAATTGATCTGGGCCTGGGCAACAGTGAGATGCTTCCCCTGGTTTCGTCCATAAAGTACGAGGCCAGGACTGTTTCTGACCACTCGCCTCTATGTATTGAGATACTGGCGTCTGGAATCCCTAAGCGCACTTGCTGGAGGCTTAATCCCTTCTGGATGTCGCTGTTCCCAGCCCCTGATCCTATTCATACTGAACTAGTAAATTTTGTTAGGATTAACAGGAATTCCACGGGCCTGGGTGTCCTTTGGGATGCTCTTAAAGCCTTTCTGAGGGGCCAGTTTATTAGGTCTATCAACTCCATTAAAACGGGGACGAAGTCTTGGGAACAATTCGTGCTTCGGGAGGCTGGGAGGGCTGAGTCGGCTTATGTGGACTCCCCCTCTGAGCATACCGAAAGGGCATGGAATGAGGCTCAGAACATGGTTAAGCATGTGACTATGACCAGGGCGGAGAATAAAAGATTTTTCCTTCAGCAGAAGTACTTCGAGGACGGGGAGGGCACAGGTCATATGCTGGCTATGATGGTGAGAGCACAAAGGGGCTCGCCACACATAGAGTCAATAACTAATGTCTCGGGGTCACTGGTCTCATCTCATGCGGATGTGCTATCCACATTTAAAGATTTCTATGCTGATGTGTATTCCTCTAAAGTCTCACCTACTACTGAGGAGATTGCCTCCTTTTTGGATCAGTGCCACCTCCCGCGTCTATCGGCCGCAGACGTGGCGCAATTGAGTGCGCCGCTCACGACTGATGAACTACTGGAGGCATTGGCGCTTTCCTCTCCTGGCAAGTCTCCGGGCTCGGATGGCTTGCCGGCGGAGGTATATGGGCGCTACTCTGAAGGCCTGATACCTCTTTTGAAAGAAGTGTTTGTAGATGCGTATGATCAGGGGTCCCTGCCCCACTCCATGAATGAGGCCATTATAGTTCTCCTATTGAAACCTGGTAAGGATGCCCAAAGTGCTGACTCCTATAGACCTATATCACTACTGACAACAGACGTTAAACTACTGGCTAGGGTACTGGCCACCAGGCTCGCTAAAGTTATAACTAAACTAATCCATACGGACCAATCAGGTTTTATTCCCTCCCGGTCAACTGCCCTCAACATTAGGCGCCTCTTCCTTAATTTACAGATACCTGTTGATAACGAGAAACAGAGGGCGATCCTGTCATTAGACGCTGCCAAAGCCTTTGACAGCGTCGAATGGCCCTATTTGTGGGAGGTCCTGGGACGCTTTGGACTGGGTGACAGTTTTATTAGATGGGTTTGGTTACTCTATGCTGCCCCCACGGCCAGGCTTCGAGTGAACGGGGACCTTACGGACCCCTTTCCGCTCTACAGAGGCACAAGGCAGGGGTGCCCTTTATCGCCCCTGCTTTTTGCACTAGCCCTCGAGCCGTTAGCGGCGCGGATAAGGTCCTCCCCTGAGATAAGCGGTTTTGAGAGAGGTGAACAGATAGAGAAGATTTCTCTTTACGCAGACGATACCTTGTTGTATCTGGGAGATGTGGATACATCTCTTACGGCAGCTATGGAATTGATCCAACGGTTTGGCTCCTTGTCGGGGTTCTCGATAAATTGGGGTAAATCCGTCATTTTGCCTGTGGATGGTCCGGTTGCCTCTCTACCGGAGGCGGCGGGGTCACTGAAGGTGGTGGAATCTTTTAAATACTTAGGAGTTCAGGTGTCAGCTAACCCACAGAAATACTTGGAGGAGAATTTGTTGCCCCTCTTTCAACGACTGCAAATGACCTGTAATACCTGGTGCAAACTTCCGCTCTCAGTAATAGGTAGAATAAATTTAATAAAAATGGTGTGGGGCCCCCAACTTCTATACATTATGCACAATTCCCCTCAGTGGATACCTCGTCGTTGGTTCACCCGGATAGATTCCTTGTTTAGATCACTGATCTGGAAAAAAAAAGTGGCCCGTATCAGATTGTCCACGTTACAATATGATAAAGACCAGGGAGGAGCGGCTGTCCCTAATCCTAAATTCTACTTTTTAGCCTCTCAAATGCAGCATCTGTGTGGCATGGGGCGGGCCAATGATAATGACTCAATTGATACTCTACTGCGAACGGGTTCGGGGAGTGCGTCGGTCTTAGCAAATTTGGAGGCGGGCTTTCCGCATCTGCCTCAGGCGGCACCCACCGTGGTCCTCCTTAGGAAGCTGTGGTCTATGGTTAGATCCACCTTGGGTGTCTCGGGATTTCTTGCGGACACTCCTTTGTGGGACAACCTAAACCTGATGGAGGTCTTCAGGCTTGAAGGCTTTCAGGTTTGGAAACTGGCAGGAATTAAGAACATCGCCCAGATTTACAGTAACAATGTGCTTAAATCATTTCAGAATTTACAAAATGAATTTGGTCTACCCAGACAACAATTTTATAGGTATCTACAACTCAGGCATGCCCTTCGGGCACAGGGGCAGGTGTCGGTTCTCCAGCTATCTAGTAATAGGCTATTAACTGAGGTATTTTCTGGCACGGAAAGAAAGGGTATGATATCCCACGTATACTCCTCGCTATTGTCGTCTGTGCAAAACTCAGCAACTCTGCCATGCAGAAGAGGGTGGACAGAGGATTTGGGGGACATTGATGGCGAGACCTGGGAAATTTGTTTACAGGCTGGCCCTCTCACTTCTGTCTCGCAGTCTCACAGGTTGTCTCACCTGTTCCTGTTACACAGGGTTTATCGTACGCCTATTCAACTGTTTCGATGGGGAAGAAGGGACTCTTCACTGTGTCCCAAGCTATGCGAGGGGGAGGGGTCGCTTATTCACCTGATGTGGAGGTGCCCCAAGCTACACCGGTTCTGGAGGAGTGTCACAGAGGTTATCTCCTCGGTGTACCAAGTTAGGGTCCCACTGGACCCCATAGTATGTATACTGGGTGCCGTGGATGAAGAGGTTTACCCCCCACCTATTAATATAGCAGTGATTAGGCTCCTATATCTGGCAAGGAAACAGATAGCTAGATTCTGGCTGTCCCCGCATGTCCCGACTAAGAAACAATGGATTGATCAGGTAAATCTTATTATAGTGAGGGAACATTATACATATCAGCATAGAAATGCCCCTAAGAAATTTAATTCCATCTGGCAACCCTGGCTGGAAACGCCTGGACTGGCACCTCCGAGACTGGTTATGACCCGGCTGTTACAGATGTAGTCGATTCTATCTTCCTGACGCACAAAACATAAAATTATAAAATATGTCTGACTCAGTCAAAAAATGTATAAAACTTAGACCAAGGTTGAGGTACGCGCCTGTGGGGATTACATAACGTGGTCGGGAGAACCTACTTAAGGATGGATAAGGACTCTGAATGCTTAAGCAGACGGTGGAATGCAGACTTTCAGTTTTGGCCCGTTGGCCGAGTGTGTGTTAGTGTTGGGGGGAGAGGCGGTTTCTCACCTGCCCGGCATAGTTCAAACTCCTTTAATGACGGAATTTGGTTTAGGTCACCTCCTGGTGCCTCTGTTCTAGCATGCGTACAAAGCAAGTCTTTTTGTAATAATTTTATTTTGCAACGTTTTTTGTATGCTGATATATATCTCTGTACCGTACTTATATTTTTGGCACAATAAACCATTTTACTGATTTAAAAAAAAAAAGAATCTTGGCATCCGCATTAAGCAGGGATATAGGGCGATAAGAGGTGCAAAGTTCAGGGTCTTTTCCTGGTTTAGGGATAACAACTACGATTGCCTCTGCCATAGAATTCGGGAGAGTGGTGTCTTTCAGAGTCCCTATAATCATCTCATGTAGTTTAGGTGCCAGCTGTTCCCCGTACTGCTTGTAAAATTCAGGTGGAAGGCCATCCACACCCGGGGTCTTCCCTGCCTGTAATTCGCCTCTTCTAGGGTAATAGTGCAATCCAAATGGGTCCGGGCCTCTTCACTGAGAGTTGGAAAGGTGAGCTGCTTGAGAAAGGAGTCTGACTCCACTCCCGGGTAGTCCGCCTTGGAGGAGTAGAGGGCACTATGATACGAGGCGAAACATGCATTGATGGTCCTGGAGTCTGTTACCGGTGTAGGCAGGCAGGCAGAGACACAAAACTGCGATCTGTCTATGTAAACAAGGCAGATCGGCGTACTGACAGGAGAGAAGGGATGCCGTTTGTGTCCCTGCAAAGCAATGAATAAATCCCATCTCTTCCCCTAGTAAAAGCACCTCACACAGTACACTAGTTAGGCACACAGTTAACACTTTGATCGCCCCTGATATTTACCCCCTTCCAAGCCAGGGTCATTAGTACAGCAACAGTGCATATTTTTAGCACTGATCACTGTATTAGTATCTCTGGTCCCCAAAAAGTGTCAGTTAGTGTTAGGATGTCCGCCTCAATATTGTAAGGCCTCGTACACACGATAGGTTAAACAGAGGACAACGTTCTGATGGACCGTTTTCATCGGTCAGAAACGATCGCGCGTGGGCCCCGTAGGTTATTTAACCATCGGTTAAAAAAAAAGCCAACTTACTTTAAATTTCACCGATGGATTCCTAACCGATAGGTCAAAACCGATCGTTGGTAGGCACAACCATCGGTTAAAAATCCAGGCATGCTCAGAATCAAGTCGACGCATGCTTGGAAGCATTGAACTTCGTTTTTTTTTCAGCACATCGTCGTGTTTTACGTCACCGCGTTCTGACACGATCGGTTTTTAATCGATGGTGCGTAGGCGCAACGGACCATCAGTCAGCTTCATCGGTTAACCGATGAAAACGGTCCATCAGACCGTTCTCTTCGGATGGACTGATCATGTGTACGCGGCTTAAGTCGCTAATCGCCGCCATTACTAGTAAAAAAAAATAAAATAAATAAAAATCCCATATTTTGTAGACGCTATAACTTTTGCACAAATCAATCAATATACGCTTATTGGGATTTTTCTTTACCAAAACTATGTTGCAGAATACATATTGGCTTAAATTGATGAAGAATTTAACTTTTACATTATTTTGGATGTGTTTTATAACAGAAAGATAGATTCACATACGCCGCCGTAATTTGAATTCCGTGCCCGCATAGCGTTACACCGATTCTCAAAGGCAGTTACGCTGAAAAAATAGGCTTCCTCCACCGACGTAACTTGATTGCGGCGGCGTAGAATTGTGTGCAATATAACTTTGGCCGCTAGGGGCGCTTCCGTTGTTGTCGGCGTAGAATATGCTAATTTCCTAGATACGCCGATTCACAAACGTACGTGCGCCCGGCGTTCGTTTTTTACGTCGTTTGCGTAAAGGCTTTTTCTGCGTAAGACTGCTCCTGCTATTAGGAGGCGCAGCCAATGTTAAGTATGGACGTCGTTCCCGCTTCGAAATTTGAATTATTTACGTCGTTTGCGCAAGTCGTTCGCGAATAGGGCTGGACGTAATTTACGTTCACGTCGAAACCAATACGTCGTTACGCCGTACTTGGAAGCAATGCACACTGAGATATGTACACGGACGGCGCATGCGCCGTTCGTAAATCACGTCAGGTCATCACATATTACCATAAAACACGCCCCCCCTTCCCCCATTTGAATTACGCGCGCTTACGCCGGCCCCATTTACGCTACGCCGCCGCGACTTACGGAGCAAGTGCTTTGTGAATACTGCACTTGCTCCTGTAAGTTGCGGAGGCGTAGCGTAAATACACTACGCTGCGCCGCCGTAAATTATAGCGTAGCTCCCTGAATCTACCCCACTGTTTTTTCTTTTCAAAATTGGCGCTCTCTTTTTTTTTTTTTTATAGTTCAAAAAATAAAAACCACAGAAGTGATCAAATCCCACCAAAAGAAAGCTCTATTTGTGACAAAAAAAGGACATACATTTTGTGTAGCATGTTAAAGTAACGCAGTGCAATATGGCAAAAAATTGCCTCGTCATAAAAGGGGAGGGGTTAAATCTTCTGGAGGTCACGTGGTTCATTCCCCCAATGTATTCAGTCAGTGTGTGTTTCCTACAGATGGATCCAGTAAGAGAAATTCCCCAGAGAGATGTCCCCGTCCTCTGTATTCCCGGGACTCCACACAGGAACATCAGGAGATCCCTCAGGAGCATCAGGAGATCCCTCAGGAGCATCAGGAGATCCCTCAGGAGCATCAGGAGATCCCTCAGGAGGATCAGGTACCAGAAGTTAAAATTTGTAATTAAAACTGATATTTTTCCATTGCAGCATAAATATAAGGAACTTTTTCTTATCCAGGGTGAAGGTCTAAATTTGACTAAAGTTGATGATGATCAAGAGCCGTATGTTTGGGATGTTGATCCATGTAAGAAGGAGGAAATCCCTCAAGAGATCAGCCCAGGTGAGAAATAAACACTAAGGGCCAGAGTCACAAAGACGCGCCTATCTTTAGGCGGGCGTAGCGTATCTCAGATACACTACGCCGCCGGAACTTAGCGCGGCAGGTCCCGTATTCAGAAAGAACTTGCGCTCTAAGTTACGGCGGCGTAGTGTAAATGAGCCGGCGTAAGCCCACCTAATTCAAACTAGACTGGTAGGGGGCGTGTTGTATGTAAATGATTCGCGACCCCACGTAAATGACGAGCTTAACGAACGGCACATGCACGCGCATGCTCAGTATCACGTCGAATTTTCAAAGTAAATTACGCCCGCTCAATGCTTAGTCGACGTGAACGTAACCTACGCCCAGCCCCATTCACAGACGACTTGGGCAAACTACGTAAAATACGACGCTGTTCGTACGTTTCCGACGTCCATACCTAATATGACTTACCCCTGCTTTATGAGGGATAACTTTACGCCTTACGTAAACGACGCATCTTGATACGCCGGTCGCACGTACGTTCGTGAATCGGCGTATCTAGCTCATTTGCATATTCGACGCGGAAATATACGGAAGCGCCCCTAGTGGCCAGCGGAAATATGCACCCCAAGATTTGACGGCGTAGGAGACTTACGGCGCTCGTATCTAGGCAAAATTCATGCGTAACTGATTCTAAGAATCGGGCGCATAGATACGACGGTGCACATTCGGACTTACGGCGGCGTACGTGGAGTTACGCCGTCGTAAGTCCTTTGTGAATCTGGGCCTAAAAGCACATGAGCACACACGGTAACATACAGGGGTGAGCTCAAGAATGTTCGGACAGAAGTCTGAATCTACCTGATCTATACCACCAGGACGCTGTCAAATCTTACAGTCAATCATAAGCAGCAGAGGCATTCCCCACCCTGCAGCCATACATATACACGCCACTGTGTCTTATGTTATTTGCTAAATAAAATAAAATGTTGTAAATAAGCATTTTTTCTCCTTCGCTGATGAGGCTGCACTGATGAGGCTGCACTGATGGACACAAATGAGGCAGCACTGATGGGCACTGATGAGTCTGCCTTGATTATCAATGTACAAATGTCTCCTGTATGAATTACCGATAACCGGCTCTCCTTTCCACACTCTATGAATGAGGGAAGGAATGCCAATAACCGGCAAGTCTGTTTACATTGTGATCAGCTGCGATTGGACACAGCTGATCACATGGTAAATGGCTACTGTAATTGGCCCTATACTGTGATTTGTGATCAGCTATTTCCGAAGTGCGCCCCAGGGGAATTAGCTGGTAAGAGGCAGAATTGGCAAATGAAGGCGATGTAGTTGCCGTTTGGCAAGTGGTTAAACTGCAACACATACGGCAAAATTATTGTAGAATGGCGGTTGGACGGGGCCGCTATTGTTTTGGGAGGATGTATTATGACGTCCTCCCTTTCTGGGCATGCAACGCAGTGATTGGTGGTGTGCTGTGTCCCTTGGACACAGCACATCACTGATCGCCATAGAGAGCCAATGATGTAGGCTCTTTACCATGTGATCAGCTGTGTCCAATCACAGCTGATAGCATGTAAACAAATGCTGGTTTTCTGCATTTTCTTTTTTCAGTGCTGTCAGTGTCTGAGGAAAGGAAAGCAAATAATTGGCTTTCCTGTGGTAACAGGGGCATTTACACTGATAATCAGTGCAGCCCCATCAGTGCCCATCAGTGTAGATTAGAATATCAGTGCCTATCAGTGCCCATCAATGCTGCCT
Organism: Rana temporaria; assembly: GCF_905171775.1. Lineage (NCBI taxonomy): Eukaryota > Metazoa > Chordata > Amphibia > Anura > Ranidae > Rana > Rana temporaria. Next base: position 166,815,890 of record NC_053496.1, read on the forward strand.
CCTCAGTACAGCCTCATCAGTGCTAATCGGTGCAGCCTATCAGTGGCCATCAGTGCTGCCTATCAATGCTCATCGGTGCAACCTATCACTGCCCATCAGTGCCGCCTATCGGTGCCCATCCAGACAAAATTCTCACCGCTCCAGGTGAGCCTCGTGGATGATCAAGGGCTGTTGAACCACCAGGGTGCTGGCAATGCTGGTAATAGCAAAAATAAAAGGACAAAAGCTGGACAGCCGCACTCCAAAATTTTCTTAAAAAGAGATGTCTTTATTTTCAACTGTGCATACAGTCACTGCAAGCCCACAACAAACAGTAGTGACTGTATGCACAGTTGAAAATAAAGACATCTCTTTTTAAGAAAATTTCTTTATCGTACATCACGGGACACAGAGCGGCATTCATTACTATATGGGTTATATGGAGTACCTTCAGGTGTAGACACTGGCAATCTCAAACAGGAAATGCCCCTCCCTATATAACCCCCTCCCATAGGAGGAGTACCTCAGTTTTTACGCCAGTGTCTTAGGTGTTAGTCATGGTTTAGCTTGCCTCCGCATCCTTGGGATTAGGTGAGCTACCGGTTCTGTCCAAAAAAGCCTCAGCGCTAAAGTGGTCAGTAACCGGACCCCAAACCCTTGGGGTATAGCCCATAATGCTTTTCTTTTTAGAGAGCTGGACCCTGGGCCCAGAACTTAGAAACCTTTGGGTACCTAAAGTTTTCTGTTGCCAGGGTGCTATATGGGCCCAGGACAGTGGATCCTTCATAGGAACCCAGGGCCTGAAGGTCTAGACATCCCCACCGAGATGGGGGAAGATTGGGCCTCTTGCTTGGCAAAGTCCTGCGGCATGGAGCAGGTAAGTGAGGGGAAAACTTGCGGAACTTGGTTCTTAGCAGGTTTTTTTCTGGGGGGTCACAGGGGACATGCCTAAAGTTATGCACTGCATCTGGCAAACTAGTCACATATCATAAAGATAGGATGGCTCTCTATGTATTATTCCCCATAAGATGTGACCTCCCTTGTAGTGTTGGAAAAGCATTGAGTGGGGCCTGTGTTATATAAAAATATATGTGTGTGTCAGAGAGCTTTGCTTACCTGCAGGCCTCCAGGCGATGCTCCATTCAGTCTTCCTCCTCAGAGCCTGCAAGCAGGCAAAACGCTGACCTCCTCATGGTTCCAGGCTGCAGGCTGCAGTTTGCTGGAACAGAGAGGTCCCTTCCTCCCAAAATCCCCCCCCCCCCCCCTCCCCCTGTCGGGAGGGGCATTTCCTGTTTGAGGTTGCTGGGGGGGAAGGGCGGGTCAGTGGCTTAAAGGAAGGGGCGGCCCTTCCTTGTTTGTTCCATCAATACTTTGGAACTGAGGAGAAAGACCAGAGCGGCAGCACGGGGCGCCGAGGACACACAGTGGCCAGAAAGGATATTGCAGTCTTCAGAGGACTGTTTTGTCAAGCCTAGAAATAGGCTGTTTCTTTTCCATCTCATAGTTTTTCTTTGCAATACTACTCAGGGGGACAGAATGTTTTTTCTTTCCTGGATTTGAAACAAAAACGAAAAAAAAAAAAAAAAAAAAGTCATCTAGGGGAGAGGAAGCATTTTTTTATCCCCCAAACAGGTGTTTGGACAATTAACTTTTATAGTTCCAAATACCAATAGGTAGCAGGTGTACCTCGGTATTGTACCATGGTATGCCGCTGTTTTCCCTACAGGGAGCCTTGGGGCCATCGGGATCTGGGGCTGGAGCTGACGCGGGTCAGTCCAACCCTAAGATGGTCACGGAGGAGGTATTACTCACCTCTTTAAAAGAGATGCAGAAAAGCATGGGAAAAATGATATCCGCAGCTATGCGGGGCAGTAAGCGGAATAGATCTCCGTCGCCCGAGCGCGGACCCTCAGAAGAGGAGGTCCTTTCCTCAGGGGAATTGGACGACCTCTTGGACACGGACCAAGTAGGTTCAGGGATCGAAGACCCGGATACAGAGGAGTCTGGGGCAGTCTCCCTGAGGGAGAGCTGGTGGATTCAAGGATTGTCGGACTTGGTCCATAGGACATTCAACTTGCCAGTACCAGATCTCCAGGTATCGACGGTTTCAGCTTTGGGCTCACTGAGGGCGCCTCAAAGCAATGCTGTGTTTCCGATCCATCCTCTATTAGAGGGAATTTTGTTCCAAGATTGGAACAAGCCAGATAAGATCTTCTTACCACCTAAAAGGTTCTCTGTCCTATATCCTATGGAAGAAAATTTTTCCAAAAGATGGGCTACTCCTGCAGTGGACGCAGCCATCTCATGTGTTAACAGATCGTTAACATGCCCTGTAGAAAACATACAGGTGTTCAAGGATCCAGTTGATAAGCGCTTGGAAGCACTACTTAAGAACTCCTTCACTACTGCAGGGGCAGTAGTACAGCCAGCTGTGGCTGCGATTGGGGTCGCTCAAGCATTATCGGATCAAATTAAGCAGATGCTTAAACTTATTCCGGCCCAGCAGGCAGAAAAATTTTCGGATGTCCCTAAGGCCATATGTTTTACGGTAGACGCAATCAAGGATTCTATCCAGCAAGCGTCACGTTTATCGTTATCCCTTATCCATATGAGAAGACTCTTATGGTTAAAAAGCTGGGAGGCTGAGCCCCCATGCAAGAAGCTCCTGGTAGGGTTCCCCTTCCATGGAGGACGACTCTTCGGAGAAGACCTAGATAAATACATTCAGACCATTTCAAACGGCAAGAGTACTCTCTTGCCAACTAAGAAGAAGGTTCAGGGACCTGCGTTTAAACGACAGTATTCCCCTGGGCAGGGGCCCTCTAATGCCAAGCAGTATCGACGGCCTCCTGCAAAAGCAAACTTCGGCTTCAACAGCAGATCACAAGGACAGGCTGTTAGAGGCAAAAGGCAGTGGTTTCGCAAACCAGCAAAACCAGCCCCCAAGCCAACCTTATGAAGGGGCGCCCCCACCCACAAAGGTGGGGGGAAGGCTGCGACTCTTTTCAGAGATTTGGGAAGCCAGCATTCCCGACGAGTGGGTACGGTCTTCCGTGGCCACAGGCTACAAATTAGATTTCCTAAGGTTTCCTCCTCCTCATTTCCAGAAGTCGAGGATTCCAAACGATCCGGAAAAGGGAGCCGCATTAAGATCGGCATTAGATCATCTACTTTCCCAGGAAGTAATAGTAGAGGTACCAGTCCTGGAACAGGGGCTGGGTTTCTACTCCAACCTATTCATCATCCCAAAATCCAATGGAGATGTCAGGCCAATTTTGGACCTAAAGATGGTAAATGCATATCTAAAGATCCGCTCATTTCGGATGGAATCCGTGCGGTCAGCAGCTGCCACACTCCAGAAGGACGACTTCATGGCGTCCATAGACATAAAGGATGCCTACCTTCATGTTCCAATTTATCAGCCACATCAAAGATATCTACGCTTCATGGTGGCTTCGCGTCACTTCCAATTCGTGGCGCTTCCCTTCGGGTTGGCTACGGCCCCCCGGGTGTTCACGAAGGTCCTAGCTCCAATCCTAGCCAAACTAAGGATCCAAGGGGTCACGATCCTAGCATACCTGGACGACCTCCTAGTCATAGATCACTCGTCTCCCGGCTTGGAGCGAGCAGTGGCCCTCACGGTCCAATACCTCGAGAGGTTCGGCTGGGTCCTAAATCGAGAAAAGTCAGCTTTCCAGCCCACAAAGCAGTTGGAATATCTCGGCATGAGATTAGACACAGAACAACAAGGAGTGTTCCTACCTCTGAGGAAGGTAAAAGCCATCAAGGAATTAATCCTACTGGTTCTAAGCAAGAAAGAACCGACTATTCGCCTATGTATGAGGTTACTAGGCAAGATGGTGGCCACATTCGAGGCGGTACCATACGCCCAGAGCCACACTCGCATCCTACAGGCAGCCATCCTGTCAGCATGGAGCAGAAGGCCACAGGCCTTGGATATCCCGTTGCCGCTCTCATCAAGAGTCCGACAAAGTCTGTGTTGGTGGTTAGACCCTCAGAATCTACTGAAGGGGAGGTCTTTCAGCCCAGTGGCTTGGAAGATAGTGACCACAGACGCCAGCCTGACGGGCTGGGGAGCAATTTTGGATGGTTGCACTCGCCAAGGTACTTGGGCAAAGCCAGAGAAGCAGTTGCCCATCAACATCTTGGAGCTCAGAGCTGCTCGACTAGCCCTCAGGGCTTGGACGTCAAAATTGCAGGGGTTCCCGGTGAGAATTCAATCAGACAATGCCACGGCCGTGGCACACATAAATCACCAAGGGGGAACCAGGAGTCAAGCCGCTCAGAGAGAGGTGAGCTTGATTCTTCTATGGGCAGAGGCTCATGTGCCCTGCATATCGGCAATATTCATTCCAGGAGTGGACAACTTTCAGGCGGACTTCTTAAGCCGCCAGACTCTATGGCCGGGGGAATGGTCTCTGCATCCACTAGTCTTCAAGCACTCTGCCAAAGATGGGGAGTGCCGGACGTGGATATCATGGCATCGAGACTCAACAAGAAACTAGACAGGTTCATGTCCCGCTCAAGGGATCCGATGGCCTGCGGAACCGATGCGTTGGTTTGCCCTTGGCATCAGTTCAAACTTCTTTATGCGTTTCCCCCGCTCCAGTTACTACCCCGCCTGCTGCGCAGGATCCGGGTGGAGCACATACCAGTCATCCTGGTAGCTCCAGCATGGCCCAGAAGGGCATGGTACTCACTAATCTTAAGGATGGTAGTGGGAGACCCTTGGACTCTTCCTCTACGGCCAGACCTGCTATCGCAAGGTCCGATCCTCCACCCTGCCTTACGGCATCTAAATTTGACGGCCTGGAAGCTGAATCCCTGATTCTCAGGGGTAGAGGTCTGTCTCAGAAAGTAATCTCTACCCTAATCAGAGCCAGGAAACCGGTCTCTAGGGTGATTTATTACAGGGTCTGGAAGGCCTATGTAGGCTGGTGTGAGTCCAAGCGATGGCTTTCTCGCAAATTTACCATCGATAGAGTATTAAGTTTTCTCCAGCTAGGAGTGGATAAAGGATTGGCATTAAGCACAATCAAAGGACAGATTTCTGCTCTGTCAGTGTGGTTTCAGTGGCCGCTGGCCACCCACTCGCTGGTTAAGACCTTCCTTCAAGGGGTCTTACGTATTAGACCTCCAGTTAAATCCCCGCTTTGTCCGTGGGATTTAAATCTTGTTCTGTCAAGTTTACAGAAACAACCGTTTGAGCCGTTGGCTGATATTCCTTTGGTTCTACTGACAAGGAAGTTAGTATTTTTGGTTGCCATAGTTTCCGCAAGAAGAGTTTCGGAGCTGGCAGCCTTATCCTGTAAGGAACCATATCTTGTTTTTCATAAGGACAGGGTCGTTCTCCGCCCTCATCCTTCCTTCCTTCCGAAGGTCATATCCAGTTTTCATTTGAACCAGGATTTGGTATTACCATCCTTCTTCCCTAAACCTACTTCCAGAAAGGAAGGGTTGCTGCATACCTTGGATATTGTCAGGGCCATGAAGGCCTATCTTAAAGCTACAAAGAAGATCCGGAAGACAGATGTGCTGTTCATTCTACCGGATGGGCCCAAGAAGGGGCAGGCAGCTGCAAAGTCCACCATTTCTAGGTGGATTAAGCAATTAATCACTCAGGCCTACGGCTTGAAAGGGTTGCCTCCTCCAGTATCATTAAAGGCTCATTCTACTAGAGCCATGGGCGCCTCCTGGGCAGCACACCACCAGATCTCTATGGCTCAAGTTTGCAGGCGGCAACCTGGTCTTCTGTCCACACGTTTACAAAATTCTACAAGTTGGACGTAAGAAGGAATACTGATACTGCCTTCGGGCAGGCAGTGCTGCAGGCTGCAGTTTGAGACCCTCGGATTCCGGGGGCTCCTCTTGTTCGAGTTAAATTTAAAAATTTTATTTTTCTCAACTAAGTTGGATTTATTATGATTTGAGTATATCTCTAAATTAAATCCTTTTGTCTTGGAGATGTTCTCCCTCCCCTCATTGTAAGCATTGCTTTGGGACATCCCATATAGTAATGAATGCCGCTCTGTGTCCCGTGATGTACGATAAAGAAAAAGAGATTTTTAATACAGCTTACCTGTAAAATCTTTTTCTTGGAGTACATCACGGGACACAGAGCTCCCACCCCTCTTTTTTGAGGACCATTTTGGGAGGCATACTGCTTGCTACAAAACTGAGGTACTCCTCCTATGGGAGGGGGTTATATAGGGAGGGGCATTTCCTGTTTGAGATTGCCAGTGTCTACACCTGAAGGTACTCCATATAACCCATATAGTAATGAATGCCGCTCTGTGTCCCGTGATGTACTCCAAGAAAAAGATTTTACAGGTAAGCTGTATTAAAAATCTCTTTTTTGGAGTGCGGCTGTCCAGCTTTTGTCCTTTTATTTTTGCTATCGGTGCCCATCAGTGCTTCCTATCAATGCTCATCAGTGCCGCCTATCACTGTTAACCACTTAAGGACCGGACCAATATGCTGCTAAATGACCCAAGGGGTTTTTACAATTCGGCACTGCGTCGCTTTAACTGACAATTGCGCGGTCGTGCGACGTGGCTCCCAAACAAAATTGGCGTCCTTTTTTTCCCACAAATAGAGCTTTCTTTTGGTGGTATTTGATCACCTCTGCGGTTTTTATTTTTTGCGCTATAAACAAAAATAGAGCAACAATTTTGAAAAAAATGCAATATTTTTAACTTTTTGCTGTAATAAATATCCCCCAAAAACATATAAAAAAACATTTTTTTTCTCAGTTTAGGGTATTACGTATTCTTCTACATATTTTTGGTAAAAAAAATCGCAATAAGCGTTTATCGGTTGGTTTGTGCAAAATTTATAGCGTTTACAAAATAGGGAATAGTTTTATTGCATTTTTATAATTTTTTTTTTTACTACTAATGGCGGCGATCAGCGTTTTTTTTTCGTGACTGCGACATTATGGCGGACACTTCTGACAATTTTGACACATTTTTGGGACCATTGTCATTTTCACAGCAAAAAATGCATTTAAATTGCATTGTTTATTGTGAAAATGACAGTTGCAGTTTGGGAGTTAACCACAAGGGGCGCTGTAGGAGTTAGGGTTCACCTAGTGTGTGTTTACAACTGTAGGGGGGTGTGGCTGTAGGAGTGACGTCATCGATCGTGTCTCTCTATAAAAGGGATCACTCGATCGATGCAGCCACCACAGTAAAGCACGGGGAAGCCGTGTTTACATACGGCTTTCCCCGTTCTTCAGCTCCGGGGAGCGATCGTCGCACTCCAGCGGCGATCGGGTCCGCGGGACTCCCGGAGCTTCGGACCGGGTCGCGGGAGCGACCCACGGCTGGGTACTAGTACAGGACGTACCTGTACGTACATGTGCTCAGCCGTGCCATTCTGCCGACGTATATGTGCAGGAGGCGGTCCGGAAGTGGTTAATCAGTGAAGAAGAAAAAATTCTTATTTGCTAAATTTTACAACAGAAACAAAGAAACCGTGTGTTTTTTTTTTTTTTTATTCAATCTTTTATCGTTTAACAAAAGAGAAAAACCTAGTGGTTAATAAATACCACCAAAAAAAAAGTCTAAAAAAAATGATAACAATTCCACATGGGTACAGTGTTGCATGAACGCATAATTGTAATATAAAGTGCGACAGAAAGTTGAAAATTGGCTTGGGCAGGAAGGGGGTGAAAGTACCCAGTACTGAAGTGGTTAAAAAAAACTAAATTCAGTTATGGTTTACATCTACTTTAACTTTGCCAGTGTGTGCTTCTCACAGATGGATTCAGGAATAGAAATACACCGGAGAGATGTCTCCGTCCTCTGTATTCTGCACAGGAACATCAGAAGATCCCTCAGGATTATCAGGTAACATCTTGGATCAGGTCTATATGTCTATGCTGATTTATGTTAAGTTTAATACAGTGCTAACATTCAGTTTAGTCTTAATGTCATTTACTGTATTTTGTTTTTTGTGTCACTCAGGATAAAAACATGACTAAAGATGAAGAAGAGCCGTGTGTAAAGGCTGATGATCAATGTAAAGAGGAGGAGATCCCTCCAGAGATCAGCACAGGTGAGGAATAAACACTAAGGCCCAGATTCTCAAAGGAGATACGACGGCGTATCTCCAGATACGCCGTCGTATCTCTGAGTCCGAGCCATCGTATCTATGCGCCTGATTCTTAGAATCAGTTACGCATTGATTTGTATTAGATCCGACCGGCGTAAGTCTCTTACGCCGTTGGATATTAACTGCATATTTACGCTGGCCGCTAGGGGCGTGTACGCTGATTTACGCCTAGAAATATGTAAATCCGCTAGATACGCGAATTCACGAACGTACGCCCGGCCGACGCAGTACAGATACGCCGTTTACGTTGGGCTTTTCCCGGCGTAAAGTTACCCCTGCTATATGAGGCGTACCAATGTTAAGTATGGCCGTCGTCCCTGCGACAAAATTTGAAAAGTTTACGTCGTTTACGTAAGTCGTCCGTGAATGGGGCTGAACGTAATTTACGTTCACGTCGAAACCAATACGTCCTTGCGGCGTACTTTGGAGCAATGCACACTGGGATATGTCCACGGACGGCGCATGGTTAATTTACATAACACACGCCCACCTCTTCACAATTTGAATTAGGCGGGCTTACGCCGGCCTATTTACGCTACGCCGCCGCAACTTTCGTTTGAGAATACGGCACTTGCCTGTAAAAGTTGCGGAGGCGTAACGTAAATAGGATACGTTACGCCCGCACAAAGATACGCCATTCTACGTGAATCCGGGTGTTTAACGTTAGGGTTACAGGAAGAGTAAGGCCCCGTACTCACGACCAAACATGTCTGCTGAAACTGGTCCGCGGACCAGTTTCAGCAGACATGTTTGGCCGTGTGTTGGCCCGAGCGGACCATTTTCGGGCGGATCGGACAGGTTTCCAGCGGACAACTGTTTCCTGGACTTGCTTTAAAACAGTCCGCTGGAAACCTGTCCGCCCGGACATGTACGGTCGTCTGTACAGACCTACCGTACATGTCCTGCCGCCCGCCATCCCTCGCATGCGTCGAATGACTTCGACGCATGCGTGGAAGCATTTTAAAGGCGGGCCGCCCACGTCGCTGCGTCATTGTCGCGGCGACACCGCGTCATCGACGCGGCGACACCGCGGACAGGCCCCGCGTATTGTTTACGCGCGGACCTCTGTTCGATGGTGTGTATAGCCATCGAACAGAAGTCCCCGGGCAGTCCACGGGCAGACATGTCCGATGGAAACGGTCTGCAGACCGTTTTCATCGGACATGTCTGGCCGTGAGTACAAGGCCTTAGTGTCAGGGTTACAGGATGGATTTGTTTTGGGGTTCAAGGGAGGGTTGGTGGTAGAGTTACAAGCATGATCTGTTAGGGTTACAGGGAACGACAGTGTTAGGGTTACAGGGGGGGGGGGTAAATGTTAGGGTTACAGGGAGAGATAGTGCCAGGGTTACAGGATGGATTAATTTTGGGGTTAAAGGGAGGGCATGTGTTAGAGTTTCAGAAAGGGCTATTGTAAGGGTTACAGGGAGAATTAGTATTGGGGTACAGAGACGGTTAGTGTTAAAGTTATATGGAGGATTAGGGTTAAAGTTACAGGGAGGATTAGCATTGGGGTACAGAAGGGGTTAGTGTTGGCGATATATGGAGGATTAGTGATAAGGTTACAGGGAGAATAGTATTGGGGTACAGAGAGAGTTAGTGTTAGCGATATATGGAGGATTAGTGATAAGGTTACAGGGAGAATTAGTATTGGGGTACAGAGGGGGTTAGTGTTAGCGATATATGGAGGATAAGTGATAAGGTTACAGGGAGAATTAGTATTGGGGTACAGAGGGGGTTAGTGTTAGCGATATATGGAGGATTAGTGATAAGGTTACAGGGAGAATAGTATTGGGGTACAGAGAGGGTTAGTGTTGGCGATATATGGAGGATTAGTGATAAGGTTACAGGGAGAATAGTATTGGGGTACAGAGAGAGTTGGTGTTAGCGATATATGGAGGATTAGTGATAAGGTTACAGGGAGAATTAGTATTGGGGTACAGAGGGGGTTAGTGTTAGCGATATATGGAGGATTAGTGATAAGGTTACAGGGAGAATTAGTATTGGGGTACAGAGGGGGTTAGTGTTAGCGATATATGGAGGATTAGTGATAAGGTTACAGGGAGAATTAGTATTGGGGTACAGAGAGGGTTAATGTTAGAGTTATATGGAGGATTTGGGTTACAGTGAGGATTAGTGTTAAAGTAACAGGGTTATCGTTGGGATTACATGAAGAATTAGTGCAGGGGTACAGGGGGGGGGGGTCTAGTATGAAGGTTACAGGAATGATTAATTTAAAACAGGTGGTGGCACCTCCTCTTATATATAGGGCCTGAACACCCAATAGACATGTAACAAATCAGAGAGAGAGAGCGCCTCCATCTAAGGATGAACAATAAAAGGCTTGTCATACGGAAAAACACGGAAAAGGCACTCATTCAGTGGAATGAAGGCTGTGCATGTCGTCTGTGAAACGGTAGATATCCTTCAAGCTGTGCAAAGAGTGTCTGGTGTGGATGGATTTCCCTGTGAGGCAGATGGGCAGCTGCAAGAGCAAAAAAAAGGCCTGCTGGGTTGATGGTAGCTGTGACTGGCTGGAGGGCACGTGGCAGCTTGAGGATGTGTTGTTTAGTGCTCTGCTGCTAGATAGATGGATTTCAAAGCGGCTGTTTCTGAGGGCTGGGACGCCGACTACCCTGCAGCGCAGTGGCGTCCAGGTCCTGTCATCCCGCTGGAGGTGGATCATCTGAGATCGGGAATCCCAGAGCAGGGCTTTTTGGGAAAAAATTACACTTTTTTTAATTAAAAAATAAGACAACAGTAAAGTTATCCCCATTTTTTTTAATATTATGAAAGATAATGTTACGCCGAGTAAATTCATACCCAACATGTCACGCTTCAAAATTGCGTCCGCTCGTGGAATGCCGACAAACTTTTACCCTTTAAAATCTCCATAGGCGAAGTTTAAAAAATTCTACAGGTTGCATGTTTTGAGTTACAGAGGAGGTCTAGGGCTAGAATTATTGCTCTCGCTCTACCAATCGCGGCGATACCTCACATGTGTGGTTTGAAAACCGTTTACATATGCGGTCGCTGCTCACGTATGTGTTCGCTTCTGCGCGCGAGCTCGGCGGGACGGGGTGCGTTTTCTGGCTCCTAACTTTTTTAGCTGGCTCCCAGATTCCAAGCAAATTTGTCAAACCCTGTCCAAGAGGATGACGTCAGTACATCGAAGGGGCGTGGGTGAATGTTTCAGGGCTCCGCCCGTTTGTTTTGTCATAATGACTGGACTGCTCGTATGATTGGGGTAGTTGACGTAAGTCTGGAACAATATTACTTTAGGCATCCCATTGATTGCTGTGCACTCTTGTAATTGTAAAGTGAAATGATTAAAAAAAGTACTTCCATTTACTTTTTTATCTTTCTGATTTTTAGCGTTGCAGAGCCTTATTAAAAATGAATTCAGCCATTTCTAAGTATGTCTAGTCTCTTTATTTTACTAGGCGGTGAAATAGAAGATGATGACATCATATCCAATCCTTTGGAAGAAAACACCCTTACCCCAATTCTTGACAATGCAGATCTCTCGTATGATCCGACTCATTGCTCATCTGACGTCGCTGATCATACAGCTCGTATTGGAAGTAAAACATTCTTGTGTTCCAATTGGAGTAAACTTTTTTTGCAGAGAGAGGACCTCCCTCTCCCATTACACCAGGGAAGTCCCGCTACAGGAAAGACATATTCGTGTTCTGAATGCGGAAAATCTTTTACTAAAAACTCTCATCTCCTGAGACACAAAATGAGGCATACCAAGGAGAGGCCATTTTCGTGCCCCGAATGCGGGAAAGGTTTTATACAGAGGTCTGATGTCATTCAGCATCAGAGAATTCACTCGGGGGAGAAGCCGTTTTCATGTTCAGAATGTGGGAAATGTTTTAGCCGAAGATCATCTCTTTCCATCCATACGAAAGTTCACACAGGGGAGAAGCCCTACTCCTGTTCAGAATGTGGAAAGTGCTTCAGCGAAAAGTCACTCCTACTTATCCATGCGAGGAGCCACCTGTCTACGAAGCCATTTTCCTGCTCCGAGTGTGGCAAATGTTTTACGCAGAGAGCCCACCTTACCTTGCACGAAATGAATCACACGGGAGAGAAGCCATATTCATGTTCTGAATGTGGAAAACGTTTTAAGGAAAGGTCAGTCCTGGTTATCCATTTGCGCTCTCACACATGCGAGAAGCCCTTCTCCTGTTCTGAGTGCGGGAAATGTTTTGCGCAGAGGGCCTACCTTCATTTACATCAGATGACTCACACTGGCGATAAACCGTTTACCTGCTCTGAATGCGGGAAATGTTTTTTACAGAAATCCGACCTCGTGAGGCATCAAAGGACTCACACCGGGGAGAAACCCTATCCATGTTCTGAGTGCGAGAAATGTTTTTCCTCGAGGTCAAGCCTTACTACTCACTTGAAAGTCCACACAGGGGAGAAGTCGCATTCATGTCCAGAATGCGGAAAGTGCTTTAGTGAAAGATCAAGCCTCACCATGCATGGTAGAACACACTCAAAGGAGAAGCCCTTTTCCTGCATCGATTGTGGCAAATGTTTCACCCAGAGAGTCCATCTGATTTCCCATCAAGCCACCCATTCTGGTCATAAGCCGTTTTCCTGCTTGGAGTGCGGGAAGTGTTTTTCATGGGAGAAAGAACTTACTGCACACCACAGGACACACACGGGGGAGAAACCGTATTCTTGCTCCGAGTGCGGGAAATGTTTTGCCAATAGATCGAACCTTGCCATTCACAGGAAAATACACGCGGCTGTGACACCATTTTCCTGCTCCGAGTGTGGAAAACGATTTAACAAGAAAGTAGGTCTTGTGTCGCATCAGAGGACTCACACGGGCGAGAGGCCATTTTCATGTTCTGACTGTGGGAAACAATATATACATAAGTCCTCCCTTGCATCACATCTCAAAACCCACAGGAAACAGGAGGTTCCTGGCCCTGAATGTGACTATTAACCGCTTCCCGACCGCCGAATGTAGATATACGTCGGCAGAATGGCACGTACAGGCACATTGGCGTACCTGTACGTCCCTGCCTTTCCGCGGGTCGAGGGTCCGATCGGGACCCCCCCCCCCGCTACATGCGGCGGTCGGATTTCCTCGGGGAGCGATCCGGGACGACGGCGCGGCTATTCATTTATAGCCGCTCCGTCGCGATCGCTCCCCGGAGCTGAAGAACGGGGAGAGCCGTATGTAAACACGGCTTCCCCGTGCTTCACTGTGGCGCTGCATCGATCGAGTGATCCCTTTTATTAGGGAGACTCGATCGATGATGTCAGTCCTACAGCCACACCCCCCTACAGTAGTAAACACACACTAAGTGAACACTAAATGTTACAGCGCCCCCTGTGGTTAACTCCCAAACTGCAACTGTCATTTTCACAATAAACAATGCATTTTAAATGCATTTTTTGCTGTGAAAATGACAATGGTCCCAAAAATGTGTCAAAATTGTCTGAAGTGTCCGCCATAATGTCGCAGTCATGAAAAAAATCGCTGATCTCCGCCATTAGTAGTAAAAAAAATAAAAATGCAATAAAACTATCCCCTATTTTGTAAACGCTATAAATTATGCGCAAACCAATCGATAAACGCTTATTGCGATTTTTTTTACCAAAAATAGGTAGAAGAATGCGTATCGACCTAAACTGAGGAAAAAAAATATGTTTATATATGTTTTTGGGGGATATTTATTATAGCAAAAAGTAAAAAATATTGAATTTTTTTCAAAATTGTTGCTCTATTTTTGTTTATAGCGCAAAAAATAAAAACCGCAGAGGTGATCAAATACCACCAAAAGAAAGCTCTATTTGTGGGGAAAAAAAGGACGCCAATTTTGTTTGGGAGTCACGTCGCACGACCGCGCAATTGTCTGTTAAAGCGACGCGGTGCCGAATCGCAAAACCTGGCCTGGGCATTTAGCAACAAAATGGTCCGGGGCTTAAGTGGTTAAACCATGAAGGACAGTAAACTAGCCCTTTGTTCAGATATTTTTGAGACCCCTGTCATATAATATAAAGATCCAGCAGGGACAGACCCTCATAATGGACACAGAAGGTCTGCAGACTTGGGAACTCATCTCAGAAATTCCACCAATAGTGGAGTCCAGAGGAGACGGAAGAAACTGAAGATGGTTTAACTCGCCTGCATCCAAAAAACGGAGAAATATCTGTTTTGGATGGATGGCCATTTATCATTGTCATGGGTGATAACCCAAAGCTTCCTTCATACAAATGTATCCAACAAACAACTATGGCATGATATATTCTTATTTGTGAATGAAATAAAATGCACTGAAAATGATTATTGTTTTATTAGTATGATTCGTTATTGTGTATAGATAGTCCAGTGTTTCTCAACCTTTTTCCAGTCGGGGCGCCCCCTTAAAAAGTATTTTCAGTCTTGAGGCACCCCAGTCCAAGGCTTGGTTCACATTACGGTGTGTCGCAGAACACGCGCAAAATCGTGCTCATTCCTGACACACAGACAAATGCTCTGCTCTTTAGGGGTACCATTTTGGTACCTCCACACATTGGAAACGTGGGGTGCTTTTGCTGTAGTGCATTTTTGTGGGTACAATGAAATGAATGGGCTGCCCTACATGCAGCTACACAGATGTGAACCAATGGCTTGTTCACATGTCATAGGGGCGGTAAAAACCACATGGTTGGGACGTTTTTACCACCCCCCAACTTCTCCACCTTTAGCTGCAGAGGGTGTTCACATGCTGTGGCTGCAACTGGAGGTATACCGAGGCTGCACTGCAACTACCCCGCAACTGTGTGCATTGCACGGTTGCGGTGTAGTGATGCTGCATTTACTGACTTAAAACAGGTGGTAAAGAGGCATGCCTCTGAAAAGCGATCTGTGTATGGATTGCTTTTCAGAGGAGCAGCAGTCCTTGCTGCTATTAAACAAGCCCTACAAAAGCCATTCTGATGGTACAGGAAAGTAACATACATACAGACACATGCTTACACACACATACATACACATGCGCGCACACACACACATATACAGACAGTCACATGTGCACACACACACACATGTATAAAGCCATTTTAAAATGAATCTAGCTTCTAGCTCAGTACCTTTCCAGATTCCTCATTCAGCCGGGTACTGCACTCTAGGGGGAAGCAGAGAGCACAGCACACTCCTCTGCACTTTACTTTCACTTTTGAAGCCGACAAAGCTTCTCACAGTCTGGCAGGAGTGCAGGCTCATCTGACAGCCTTCTCTCCACTGACCCCGCGGCACACCTGAGAACCTCCGACGGCACACCAGTGTGCCGCGGAGGAATTGCTTGAGGAATTTGAACCATAATCAACCTTTTTTTCCCAGGGGACACACTGGGATTAATATAATTCTTAGTATTTATATTGATTAGAACGCTGGTACTTTCTTGGATTGAGTTGCAAAAGATAAACTGTGTATCTATTTAAAGATTGTTGCCACCAATCTTAGTGCCGGGCAAGATCAGATTGGAGCTGATTAATTGCTTACCTGCACAGCATCCTGCCCTGTAATTTTCACTGGGGGCTGGTACCCCTAACACAGATTGCATGTTATTGGGGAGTGTTATTTTATATTTTTTCATTTTTTTGGAGACATTTTTTGGACACATTTCTGATTTTGTTTGGTTTACTACTTCACAACTTATGTCTTTAACACTTTATTACCGTATTTTCCGGCGTATAAGACGACACCCTAATTTTCCAGCTAAAATGTTGGTTTTGGGATATACTCACCGTATAAGACTACCCCCTTTCCTACTAGTCATGCCTCGCCTCACGGTGCCACCATTGCATGCCAGACTATGCCACTACATGCCAGACTGTGCCCCATTACATGCCAGACTGTGCCCCATTACATGCCAGACTGTGCCCCATTACATGCCAGACTGTGCCCCATTACATGACCAGACTGTGCCCCATTACATGACCAGACGTGCCCCATTACATGACCAGACCGTGCCCCATTACATGACCAGACCGTGCCCCATTACATGACCAGACCGTGCCCCATTACATGACCAGACCGTGCCCCATTACATGACCAGACCGTGCCCCATTACATGCCAGACGTGCCCCATTACATGACCAGACTGTGCCCCATTACATGACCAGACTGTGCCCCATTACATGACCAGACTGTGCCCCATTACATGACCAGACTGTGCCCCATTACATGACCAGACTGTGCCCCATTACATGACCAGACTGTGCCCCATTACATGACCAGACTGTGCCCCATTACATGACCAGACCGTGCCCTTACCTTATCCCATGCGAATCGCGGCCGTGTAACCTAACATCTTACCTTACCAGAATCGCGGCCGTACGATTTTTCAAAAGCCGCGCCTCCGACGTCTTCTGTTCCGTGATAGGCGGAACATTCAGCTTCCCAGGAGGCACTGTGTCCAGTGTTCGCCTATCACGGAGGCCCTCTCGTCCGAGGACGAGAGGGCTTCCGTGATAGGCGGACACTAAACACAGGACGAGAGGCCCTCAGTGATAGGCGGACACTGAACACAGTGCCTCCTGGGAAGCTGATTGTTTCCGCCTATCACGGAACAGAAGACGTCGGAGGCGCGGCTTTTGAAAAATCGTACGACCGCGATTCTGGTAAGGTAAGATGTTAGGTTACCGCCGTATAAGACGACCCCCGACTTTTAAGAAGATTTTAAGGGGTTAGAAAGACGTCTTATACGCCGGAAAATACGGTAATTCATTTGTTTATGCTCAGCAATTCACTTAAACCTAGACGGTTATACACTTAATGTTAGTGGTACAGAAGCGTTCTGACGCTCTTTCCCACCCACCCTATTGAGCATCTAGCACAGTGTATTGCACCCCTGCACAGGATCCTGACCTACACCATTGTTGGTTTTTTATTTTATTTTATAAAGTTAATTCAACTCCTTGTGGTTTGGCACATTACCACCTCAGGTACGCACCCACATCGTGATAGACTGCCATCCATCTGTGGCAGCGCATCCCTATTGGCATTATCAACGGGTAATCTGTCAAGGCCCCCATCTATTTCAGGGGTGTGCCACAGCAAAGGAAATCCATTCCATTGGGTTTACCTTCTATTTGACTACCCAATACCTGTTTGTTAACAGGCATACCGATCACCATCCGGTGATCTAGCTATTATTGCAGCGCCACCATCCCACAACAGTAAAGTTAGGCCAATTTTTTTTTTATATCTTGTGAAAGTTGATGTTACACCGAGTAAATTGATACCCGACATGTCACGCTTCAAAGTTGCGTCCGCTCGTGGAATGGCGACAAACATTTACCCTTAAAAATCTCCATAGGCGACGTTTAAAAAATTCTACAGGTTGCATGTTTTGAGCTACAGAGGAGGTCTAGGGCTAGAATTATTGCTCTCGCTCTAACGATCACATCGATACCTCACGTGTGGTTTGAACACCGTTTTCATACTCGCGTACTGCAGGGGTTGACAAATTTGCTTGGAATCTAGGAGCCAGCTAAAAAAGTTAGGAGCCAGAAAACGCGCCCCGTCCCACCGAGCTTGCGCGCAGAAGCGAACACATACGTGAGCAGCGCCCGCATATGTAAATGGTGTTCAAACCACACATGTGAGGTATCGCCGCGATTGGTAGAGCGAGAGCAATAATTCTAGCCCTAGACCTCCTCTGCAACTCAAAACATGCAACCTGTAGAATTTTTTTAAACGTCGCCTATGGAGATTTTAAAGGGTAAAAGTTTGTCGGCATTCCACGAGCGGACGCAATTTTGAAGCGTGACATGTTGGGTATGAATTTACTCGGCGTAAAATTATCTTTCATAATATTAAAAAAAATGGGGATAACTTTACTGTTGTCTTATTTTTTTATTAAAAGTGTAATTTTTTCCCAAAAAAGTGCGCTTGTAAGACCGCTGCGCAAATACGGCGTGACAGAAAGTATTGCAACGATCGCCATTTTATTCTTTAGGGTGTTAGGATAAAAAATATATATAATGTTTGGGGGTTATAATTAGAGGGAAGAAGATGGCAGTGAAAATAGTGAAAAATGACATTAGAATTGCTGTTTAACTTGTAATGCTTAACTTGTAAAACCAGCGGCCACCACCAGATGGCGCCAGCTCACAACAAAAAATTTTTTTTTTTTTTTGCCCACCTTCCAAGCCAAGTCGCCAGGACACTATTTCTAGTCGCCATGGCGACCTGGCGCCCGGGATTTGTCGATCCCTGGCGTACTGTATACGTTCGCTTCTGCACACGAGCTCGGCGGGACGGGGCGCGGTTTAATTTTTTTTTAAAAATCTTATTTATTTTACCTTTTATTTTGAATCCGTTATTTTTATTAAAAAAAAATGAATGTAAACATCCCTTGTAATAGAAAAAAAGCATCTCAGGACCTCTTAGATATGAGCTCTGGGGTCAAAAATACCTCAAATCTCATATTTACACTAAAATGCATTTAAGGGCATTGGGTGGAAGTGACATTTTGACGTCGCTTCTGCCCTGCAATGATATGGAGACGGGTGGGGGCCATCTTCCCCTCACTCATCGCCATGTCAAGGGGGATCATTGCGGCCGGGTCCCGGGCGGCGGGTATCACTCGGGTACGGCTCGCACGGCACCCCCCCTGAATAGCCAGGCTGTGTGTTACCTAGTCTGCCGTCAATCATGCTGTGACCGCGCCATGCCTCAGTCGCGGAGGGGGGGGCGTCGGCCTGACACCCCCCCAGTGTGTGGCACCTGGTGCCGCCCGCCCCCTGCTTAGTCCGCCATTGTTTCTAGTGTGAATGGGGCCCTTACAGTTTTTCCCTTTGGATCTTCTCACTGCTCAATGAACAGAAGTTGATGATGCTGATTCAATGTCCAATCACAAAGTAGCCATCGATAACCTAGGAAACCACAAAACTGAACCAGGAAATAAGCAAGGCAATCACCTGGCTGTGCATTGTTCAACAGGTATGTACAGTACCTCACAAAAGTGAGTACACCCCTCACATGTACATATTTTATTATATATCTTTTCATGTGACAACACTGAAGAAATGACACTTTGTATCTACAATCTTGTGTAGTGAGTGTACAGCTTGTATAACAGTGTACATTTTCTGTCCCCTCAAAATAACTCAACACACAGCCATTAACCACTTCCGGACCGCCTCCTGCACATATACGTCGGCAGAATGGCACGGCTGGGCACAAGCACGTATATATACGTCCTGTACTTGTACCCAGCCGTGGTACAAGTGCGGCGATCGGTCCCCGGAGCTGAAGAACGGGGAGAGCCGTGTGTAAACACGGCTTCCCCGTGGCGGCGTATCGATCGCATCATCCCCTTTATAGGGGAGACACGATCGATGACGTCACACCTACAGCCACACCCCCCTACAGTTGTAAACACACACTAGGTGAACCCTAACTCCTACAGCGCCCCCTGTGGTTAACTCCCAAACTGCAACTGTCATTTTCACAATAAACAATGCAATTTAAATTACTTTTTTTGCTGTGAAAATGACAATGGTCCCAAAAATGTGTCAAAATTGTCCGAAGTGTCCGCCATAATGTCGCAGTCACGAAAAAAATCGCTGATCGCCGCCATTAGTAGTAAAAAAAATTAAAAAAATAAAAATGCAATAAAACTATCCCCTATTTTGTAAACGCTATAAATTTTGCGCAAACCAACCGATAAACGATTATTGAGATTTTTTTTTACCAAAAATAGGTAGAAGAATACGTATCGGCCTAAACTGAGGGAAAAAAAAATTATATATGTTTTTGGGGGATATTTATTATAGCAAAAAGTAAAAAATATTGATTTTTTTTTCAAAATTGTCGCTCTATTTTTGTTTATAGCGCAAAAACTAAAAACCGCAGATGTGATCAAATACCACCAAAAGAAAGCTCTATTTGTGGGGAAAAAAGGACGCCAATTTTGTTTGGGAGCCACGTCGCACGACCGCGCAATTGTCTGTTAAAGCGACGCAGTCCCGAACTGTAAAAACACCTTGGGTCTTTAGCCAGCATATTGGTCCGGGGCTTAAGTGGTTAATGTCTAAACCGCTGGCCACAAAAGTGAGTACACACCTAAGTGAAAATGTCCAAATTGGGCCCAAAGTGTCAATATTTTGTGTGGCCACCATTATTTTCCAGCACTAACTTAAAGTGGAGGTTCACCCTATAAATTTTTTTTTAACTCTGCATCCAGCCCAGTTGTGCATATAAAATAACACTGACCTTTTTTTTTTTTTTCGTAGATAGCGTGTAGCTGTGGAATTCACCGCGGCTTCCGGGTAGGTTATCCCGCAGGAGTGGGCATTCCTAAAGACATGCCAATTGATTGACATGCTAAACGACGGCGCACACAGCGCATCACGACCTCCCGAAGGAAGCTCGGGTCGGCTCGGCTCTATTTGGCGCCTGCACGAATAGAGCCTAGCCGAGCTTCCTTCAGGAAGTCGAGACGCGCTGTGTGCGCCTTCGTTTAGCATGTGAATCAATTGGCATGTCTTTAGGAACGCCCACTCCCGCGGGATAACCTACCCGGAAGCCGCGGTGAATTCCACGGCTACACGCTATCTACGAAAAAAAAAAAAAAAGGTCAGTGTTATTTTATATGCACAACTGAGCTGGATGCAGAGTTAAAAAATGTTTTATAGGGTGAACCTCCACTTTAACCCTCTTGGGCATGGAGTTCACCAGAGCTTGCGCTCCTCCACCTTCCGTTTGAGGATGTCCCACAGAAGCACAATAGGGTTTAGGTCTGGAGACACGCTTGGCCAGTCCATCACCTTTACCCTCAGCTTTTTTTTAGCAAAGCAGTGGTTGTCTTGAAGTTGTGTTTTGGGTCGTTATCATGTTGGAATACTGCCCTGCGGCCCAGTCTCTAAAGGGAAGGGATCATGCTCTGTTTCATTATGTCACAGTACATGTTGGCATTCTTGGTTCCCTCAGTGATCTGTAGCTCCCCAGTGCGGCCAGCACTCATGCTGCCCCAGACCATGACACTCCCACCACCATGCTTAATTTGTAGGCAAGACAACCGTGGCCCAGATTCAAGAAGCAATTGCGCCCGTGTAACCATAAGTTACACGGCGTAATTGCTTACTTGCTCCGGTGTAACGAGTGCTCCTGATTCAGGAACCTCGTTACACCGACTGCAGCCTAAAATCTGCGCGGCATAAGGCTCTTATGCCTCGCAGATTTTAGGCTGCATTCTTGCGTGTGCCGCTAGGGGGCGTTCCCATTGTGATCAGCGTGTAGTAGGCAAATTGCATACTACCAACTGATTCACAAACTTGCGCGGGCCCCGCGCAAGCCAGGTACGGAGTTTCCGTACGGCAACTTTAGCGCAAGGCTGCCCTTTCTAATAGCAGGGGCAGCCAATGCTAAAGTATAGCCGCCGCTCCCGCGCCGTGAAATTTGAATTTCACTGCGTTTGCGTAAGTGATGCGTGAATGGCGCTGGACGCCATTCACGTTCACTTTGAAGCAAATGACGTCCTTGCGACGTCATTTGCCGCAATGCACGTCGGGAAAGTTTCCCGACGGAGCATGTGCTGTACGCTCGGCGCGGGAGCGCGCCTAATTTAAATGATTCCCGCCCTCGGCGGGATCATTTACATTGCGCGCGCTTACGCCGGGCAATTTTGACGGCACGCCCTCGCAATTCACGGAGCTACTGCTCCGTGAATCGAGGGCAGCGCAAAATATTTGCGTGGGCGCAGGGCAAAATCGTTGCCCTGTGCCCGCGCAAATATAGCGCAATTCTACCTGAATCTGGGCCCTTGTGTTTGTACTCCTGACCTGGTTGCTACCACATACGCTTGTCACCATCTGAACCAAATAAATGTATCTTGGTCTCTTCAGACCACAAGACATGGTTCCAGTAATCCATTTCCTTAGTCTGCTTGTCTTCAGCAAACTGTTTGGGGGTTTTCTTGTGCATCGTCTTTAGAAGAGACTTCCTTCTGGGATGACAGCCATGCAGACCAATTTGATGCAGTGTGTGGCGTATGGTCTGAGCACTGACAGGCTGACCCCCCCACCCCTTCATCCTCTGCAGCAATGCTGGCAGCACTCATATGTCTATGTCCCAAAGACAACCTTTGGATATGATGCTGAGCACGTGCACTCAACCTCTTTGGTCGACCATGGCGAGACCTGTTCTGAGTGGAACCTGTCCTGTTAAACAGCTGTATGGGTCTTGGCCACTGTGCTGCAGCTCAGTTTTAGGGTCTTGGCAATCTTCTTATAGCCTAGGCCATCTTTATGTAGAGCAACTATTATTTTTTTCAGATTCTGAGAGAGTTCTTTGCCATGAGGTGCCATGTTGAACTTCCAGTGACCAGTATGAGAGAGTGAGAGCGATAACATCAAATTTAACACACCTGCTCCCCATTCACACCTGAGACCTTGTAACACTAAGGCCCGGATTCACAAAGGAATTACGACGGCGTGAAAAACAAAAAAACTGCGCTACAACACAAAAAGATCACCAAGGCAGCAGCTAACGTGTGAAGTACACAAATAAACATAAAAGACAAAAAGCCGCGCCAAGAATAGATTAATGAATTCATTAATCTATTCTTGGCGCGGCTTTTTGTCTTTTAAATTACGACGGCGTATCTCCAGATACGCTGTCGTAACTCCGAATGCGGGCCGTCGCAACTCGGCGCCTGATTCATAGAATCAGATACGCCTCACAGTTGCCTAGATACGAGCAGCGTAAGTCTCCTACGCCGTCGTATCTTAGGGTGCATATTTACGCTGGCCGCTAGGTGGCGATTCCGTAGATTTCCGCGTAGAATATGCAAATTAGCTAGATACGCCGATTCACGAACGTACATGCGACCGGCGTATCAAGATACGTTGTTTACGTAAGACATACGCCGGCGTAAAGTTACCCCTCATAAAGCAGGGGTAAGTCATGTTGGGTATGGACGTCGGAAACGTACGAACAGCGTCGTATTTTACGTCGTTTGCGTAAGTCGTCCGTGAATGGGGCTGGGCGTAGGTTACGTTCACGTCGACTAAGCATTGAGCGGGCGCAATTTACTTTGAAAATTCGACGCGATACTGAGCATGCGCGCGCATGCACCGTTCGTAAAAAGCATAATTTACGTGGGGTCATGATTAGTTTACATAAAACACGCCCACCTCTTTCTCATTTGATTTAGGCGCGCTTACGCCGGCACATTTACGCTACGCCGCCGTAACTTAGGGCGCAAGTGCTTTGTGAATACTGCACTTGCCTCTACAAGATGCGGCGGCGTAGCGTAAATACGATATGCCTGCTTAAAGTTACGCCGCCCTACGTGAATCTGGACCAAAGTATAGCGTGAAACGCGTCAGCTCTGCCGGTGTCCTCTGACATGTAGTGCTGTTTTTCAATTTGGATTTACAATAAAGGCAATTTGTATTCGGAGTGCGGCTGTCCAGAAGAATCCGTTCTTTTGTTTTGCAATCTCACATGCATTGCCTGCACCCGTGATTCTGGGAGAAGCAATTATTTTGAAGATCTCCGCACCTGAGCGGCATCTTTCTCTTTCACCTTGTAACACTAACGAGTCACATGACACCGGAGAGGGAAAATAGGGGTGTACTCACTTTTGTTGCCAGCGGTTTAGACATTAACCACTTCCCGACCGCCGCATGTATATGTACGTCGGCAGAATGGCACGGACAGGCACAATCACGTACCTGTACGTCCCTGCCTAGACGTGGGTCGGGGGTCCGATCGGGACCCCCTCCGCTACATGCGGCGGTCGGATTCCCGCGGGGAGCGATCCGGGACGAGGGCGCGGCTATTCGTTTATAGCCGCTCCGTCGCGATCGCTCCCCGGAGCTGAAGAACGGGGAGAGCCGTATGTAAACACGGCTTCCCCGTGCTTCACTGTGGCGGCGCATCGATCGGGTGAT
Organism: Rana temporaria; assembly: GCF_905171775.1. Lineage (NCBI taxonomy): Eukaryota > Metazoa > Chordata > Amphibia > Anura > Ranidae > Rana > Rana temporaria. The sequence continues at coordinate 166,839,920 of NC_053496.1, forward strand.
CCCCTTTATAGGGAGACTCGATCGATGACGTCAGTCCTACAGCCACACCCCCCTACACTAGTAAACACACACTAGGTGAACACTAACTCCTACAGCGCCCCCTGTGGTTAACTCCCAAACTGCAACTGTCATTTTCACAATAAACAATGCAATTTAAATGCATTTTTTGCTGTGAAAATGACAATGGTCCCAAAAATGTGTCAAAATTGTCCGAAGTGTCCGCCATAATGTCGCAGTCACGAAAAAAAATCGCTGATCGCCGCCATTAGTAGTAAAAAAATTAATAAAAATGCAATAAAACTATCCCCTATTTTGTAAACGCTATAAATTTTGCGCAAACCAATCGATAAACGCTTATTGCGATTTTTTTTACCAAAAATAGGTAGAAGAATACATTTCGGCCTAAACTGAGGAAAAAAATAATTTTTATATATGTTTTTGGGGGATATTTATTATAGCAAAAAGTAAAAAATATTGTTTTTTTTTTTCAAAATTGTCGCTCTATTTTTGTTTATAGCGCAAAAAATAAAAACCGCAGAGGTGATCAAATACCACCAAAAGAAAGCTCTATTTGTGGGGAAAAAAGGACGCCAATTTTGTTTGGGAGCCACATCGCACGACCGCGCAATTGTCTGTTAAAGCGACGCAGTGCCAAATTGTAAAAACCCCTTGGGTCATGTAGCAGCATATTGGTCCGGTCCTTAAGTGGTTAATGGCTGTGTGTTGAGTTATTTTGAGGGGGACAGAAAATTTGCATTGTTATACAAGCTGTACACTCACTACACAACATTGTAGCAAAGTGTCATTTCTTCAGTGTTGTCACATGAAAAGATAGAATAGCCTGTAGTAGGAATCAAAGTGATTGCAAACCCTAATGCCGCGTACACGCGGTCAGAATTTCCGACAAGAAAAGTTTGATGTGAGCTTTTGGTTGGAAATTCCGACCGTGTGTAGTGTGTAGGCTCCATCTGACTTTTTCTGTCAGAATTTTCGTCAACAAAAATTTGAGAGCTGGTTCTCAAATTTTCTGACAAGAAGAGTTCTTGTCTGAAATTCCGATCGTCTGTATGCAATTCTGATGCACCAAAAACCACGCATGCTCGGAATCAAGTTGACGCGTGCTCGGAAGCATTGACCTTAATTTTTCTTGGCTCGTCGTAGTGTTGTACATCACTGGGCCAGATTCAGAAAGATCAACGGATCTTTCTGCTGGCGTAACGTATCTCAGATACGTTACGCCGCTGTAACTTTGGGCGCAAGTTCTGTAATTCAGAAAGAACTTGCGCCCTTAGTTACGGCGGCGTAACGTATGTGTTGCGGCGTAAGGCCGCCTAATTCAAATGGGGATGTTGGGGGCGTGTTTTATTTAAATTGTACTTGACCCCGCGTTATTTACGTTTTTTTTTTTTAAAGGCGCATGCGCCGTCCGTAAAATATCCCAGGGTGCATTGCGCCAAAGTACGCCGCAAGGACGTATTGGATTCGACGTTAATGTAAATGACGTAAAGCCGTATTCGCGAACGACTTACGCAAACGACGTAAAAATTTCAAAATTCGACGCGGGAACGACGGCCATACTTAACATAGGATGCGCCACACTTACCCCTCATATAGCAGGGGTAATTTTACGCCGGAAAAAGCCTAACGCAAACGACGTAAAAAATGCGCTGGCGGGACGTACGTTTTTGAATCGGCGTATCTACCTAATTAGCATATTCATCGCGTAACTATACGGAAGCGCCACCTAGCGGCCAGCGTAAATATGCAGCCTAAGATACGACAGTGTAAGACACTTACGCCAGTCGGATCTTAGGGATATCAATGCGTAACCGATTCTCTGAATCAGGCGCATAGATACGACCGACCGCACGCAGAGATACAACGGCGTATCAGGAGATACGCCGTCGTATCTCGTTTCTGAATCCGGCCCACTGTGTTCTTGACGGTCGGAATTTTGTGTGACAACACAAGTTTGAGTCAAAATTCCGTCTGAAAAAAAAAAATCCATGGTTTTCTTGACGGAATTTCCGATCGTGTGTACGCGGCATTACATATATCCAGTGAAGTGACTAGCCTCAGGTGGTACACAGAGATTATAAAACGTATCCTCCCATACAAGTTGTATCTGTTTATCTGAAGTCTTCCCTTCTCTTCATCCGTTCAAAGCCCAGAATTTATACAGCTTGTCTTAGCTGTCAGGAAACGCAGCGGAGACCTGAACTTGCACACTGCAGAACTCGGTGAGGAGAGCTCTGAGAGCTGATTGGAGGGAAGAGACACCCCCCCACCTCCCTCCACACAGGAACAGGGCTGAGGCTGTCAATCACAGGCTGTGTGCAAAAGATACTTCCCCTGTCACCTTTTTACTGCTTGGTGTCAGGAAAACGTGTCAGAAGTGACTCATGCTGATAGCAGAGGAACGAAGCAGCAGACTAAAATTACACTTAGTGCTCTGGACTGAGACACGTACACAATATAAAGGGATGTGCTTTGTTCGTAATTATGTCTGAGGTTTACAACCACAACTTAAATAAATTACAATAATTTTTACATTTTAGAAAAAAAGCGGCCTGGACTCGTCTTTTATGGTTTACATCAGGGGTGGCCAAACTTTTTTCAAAGAGGGCCAGATTTGATGAAGTGAACACACGTGAGGGCCGACTATTTTGCCTGACATTCTTTGAACCATTAAAATTCGGTCTAAGTGTGTTTGCCCGAGCAACTAATACACAACCCAACAAGAATTCTCTTGTCTTTGTGGCTGTGTGTGGTGAAGAGATGCGCTCAGGCGTATTATTTGGATATACCGTATTTATTGGCGTATAACACGCACCTTAACGTTAGGAGGGAAGTTTCAGGAAAAAAATGTAAATAAAGAACTGTGAAGCAAAATAAGGGTCATTGCCCATCAATGCAGCCTTGCCATTGCCATGAATGCAGCCTCGCCATTGCCATGAATGCAGCCTCTCCATTGCCATGAATGCAGCCTCTCCATTGCCATGAATGCAGCCTGATCGATGCCCATCTGCAGCCTCGGAGTGGGGCGGGATGAGCGCCAACAGATTACATACAGGAGAATCTCCTGTTTACACAGCAGCCTCTTTAATACAATGTCCCGCCTCCTATGATAGACAGAGGTGTTGTCCAATGGCAGCCCAGAAAACAAGACTTCCTATTACAGATTAGTGTTGAGCAGAATATGCCATATTTGATTTCGCGATATATCTCAAATATATAGTCGAATATTCGAGATATATTCGCTAAATTCGAATATTCGTGATATTTTATCGAAATGAAATCATTGCGAAATTTCGCTATTGCGAATGCGAACATAATTGCGAAATTTCGACAAATGCGGAAGGAGCACTCTGATTGGCTCAGAATATTCGTGATATTTTATCGAAATTTCGCAAAAATGCGAATGCGAAATTGATTGCGAAATTTCGACAAATGCGGAAGGAGCACTCTGATTGGCTCAGAATATTCGTGATATTTTATTGAAATTTCGCAAAATGCGAATGCGATATTTATTGCGGAATTTCGACAAATGCTGTAGGAGCACTCTGATTGGCTCAGAATATTCGTGATATTTTATCGAAATTTCGCAAAAATGCGAATGCGAAATTGATTGCGGAATTTCGCCAACTGTTTTAGGAGCGCTCCGATTGGCTCTGATGCAAAAGGGCGGAGAAAATAATCGTGCAATATTCCTATTGCCGAATATTCGCATTGCGAATATTCGGCAATATAAAATGATGGCTTCAGCTACTCGGCCCAAGGTCTCTAATCATACCAGCAATGCTTTTAGACGTCGATGGAGATCACTAGGATGTGATCTGTTTTAAAAATGAAACTGAAAAAATCGCTCTGATGCGGAAGATAGGGCGAAGAAAATAATCGCGCAATATTCCGATTGCCGAATAATCGCATTGCGATTTTTCGGCAAGATAAAATGATCGCTTCAGCTACTCGGCCCAGGGTCTCTAATCATACCAGCAATGCTTTTAGACGTCGATGGAGATCTCTAGGATGGGATCTGTTCTAAAAATAAAATTTAAAAAATGTGAATATTCGGAATAGCGAATATTCACCGCGAAATTCGAAATATATCGCGAATACTCGAATATGCCATATTCGAGCCGAATATTCGTGAGCAACACTATTACAGAATGCCGCAGAGTAAACAGGAGATTCTCCTGTATGTAATTTGACAGCACTCATTCCTGTCCCCTCCGAGGCAGCACCGATAAATACAGTGGGCTAGATTCAGGTACCATTTACGGCGGCGTATCCCCAGATACGCCGCCGTAATTTCAATTCTGTGCTGGCGTATCTTTACGCCGATTCTCCAAGGCAGATACGTCGAAAAAATAGGCTTCTTCCGCCGACGTAACTTGAATGCGGCGGCGTATAATTGTGTGCATTTTTACGCTGGCCTGCTAGGGGCGCTTCCGTTGTTTTCGGCGTAGAGTATGCAAATTGCCTAGTTACGCCGATTCACAAACGTACGTGCGCCCGGCGGTAGTTTTTTTACGCCGTTTGCGTAAGGCTTTGTCGGCGTAAGGTTGCTCCTGCTTCTATGAGGCGCACACAATGTTAAGTATGGACGATTTTTGAATTTCTTACATCGTTTGCGTAAGTCGTTCGCGAATAGGGCTGGACGTAATTTACGTTCACGTCGAAACCAATACGTCGTTGCGGCGTACTTGGGAGCAATGCACACTGGGATATGTATGTACACGGACGGCGCATGCGCCGTTCGTACAAAACGTCAATCACGTCAGGTCATCATAGATTTACATAAAACACCCCCCCCTTCCACATATGAATTACGCGCGCTTACGCCGGCCCCATTTACGCTACGCCGCCGCGACTTACGGAGCAAGTGCTTTGTGAATACTGCACTTGCTCCTGTAAGTTGCGGCGGCGTAGCGTAAATACGATACGCTGCGCCGCCGTAAGATCGAACGCAGCTACCTGAATCTAGCCCAGTATATATCCAAATTACCAGGGGGGCCACATTAAACTGGAACGGGGGCCGCAATTGGCCCTCGGGCCGGACTTTGGAGATGCCTGGTTTACATTGTTGACCCATGAGTCACATATTGAAAAAGTCATAGTAGTATTAATACAATTTTGAACATCTTAGCATACAGAATGCGATTTCCATGACTAGGTAATCATTTGTTTGGTTGCATAATGGGGCCAACACAAGATCATCTGTCGCTACAAAAGTCACTCTTGGACGGTTCGCTGATGGCATGCAAGTTCACCTCGAAGCCTCAATCCACATTATTAGGTAGATTCACATACATTGCCGCAACTTTGCGGCGCCGTAGCTTAAGGCATTTAAGCTACGCCGCCGTAAGTTAGCGAGGCAAGTACATGATTCACAATGTACTTGCCTGCTAAGTTACGGCGGCGTAGCCTAAAGCGGGCGGGCGTAAGGGCGCCTAATTTAAATGTGTGTAAGGGGGCGTGTTTTATGTTAATGGAGCTTGACCTTACGTTTTTGACATTTTTTTATCAACTGCGCATGCGCCGGGCGCCTACATTTCCCAGTGTGCATTGCGGCTAAGTACGCCGCACGGGCCTATTGATTTCGACGTGGACGTAAACGACGTAAATCCCTATTCACAGACGACTTACGCAAGCGACGTAAAAATTTCAAATTTCAACGCGGGAATGGCGGCCATACTTGAACATTGGCAACGCCACCTAGGGCCCAGCTCTAACTTTAGGCGGCCTATCTCTTACGTAAACGGCGTAAATGTACTGCGGCGGCCGGGCGTCCGTTCGTGAATCGGCGTATCTACTAATTTACATATTCTACGCCGACCGCAATGGAAGCGGCCAGCCTCAATATTGCAACCTAAGATAGGACGGCGCAAGCCGTCGTATCTTAGATATGTTTAAGCGTATCTCTGTTTGAGAATACACTTAAACATAAGTCGGCGTAGATTCTGAGTTAGGTTGGCTTATCTACTGATAAGCCGGCCTAACTCTTTCTGAATCTACCTACATGTTCCTGCTTAAAAGAAGTCCGTAACTGATGGCGAGTCCTGCTACGCCTATGTCACCCAATGGAAAATGGGGCAAACGCAGAGGAAGAATGACAACATCAGACGTCGCACTAACTGGCACCTTTATAAAAGATGCCTGTGTGCACATTAGTGTTGCTCACGAATATTCGTTACGAATATGGCATATTCGAATATTCGCGAATAACTCGAATTTCGCGGCCAATATTCGCTATTCCGAATATTCGTATTTTTTCAAATTTATTTTTAAAACAGATCACATCCTATCGACGTCTAAAAGCATTGCCGGTATGATTAGAGACCCTGGGCTGAGTAGCTAAGCTGAGGCGATCCTTTTATGTTGCCGAATATTCGCAATCGCGAATATTCGATTTCCGAATATTCGCGAATACTTTCTCCGCCCTTCTTTTGCATCAGAGCCAATCAGAGTTCTCCTACCGCAGTTGTCAAAATTTCGCAATCAATTTCGCATTCGCATTAGCGAAATTTCGATAAAATATCACGAATATTCGCGAATACTTTCTCTGCCCTTCTTTTGCATCAGAGCCAATCAGAGTTCTCCTACCACAGTTGTCAAAATTTCGCAATCAATTTCGCATTCGCATTAGCGAAATTTCGATAAAATATCACGAATATTTGAGAATACTTTCTCCGCCCTTCTTTTGCATCAGAGTTCTCCTACCACAGTTGTCAAAATTTCGCAATCAATTTCGCATTCGCATTAGCGAAATTTCGATAAAATATCACGAATATTTGCGAATACTTTCTCCGCCCTTCTTTTGCATCAGAGCCAATCAGAGTTCTCCTACCACAGTTGTCAAAATTTCGCAATCAATTTCGCATTCGCATTAGCGAAATTTCGATAAAATATCACGAATATTCGCGAATACTTTCTCCGCCCTTCTTTTGCATCAGAGCCAATCAGAGTTCTCCTACCACAGTTGTCAACATTTCGCAATCAATTTCGCATTCGCATTAGCGAAATTTCGCAAAAAAATTTTTTTGATAAAATATCACGAATATTCGATTTTAGCGAATATTTCACGAATATTCGGCTATATATTCGTGATATATCGCGAAATCGAATATGGCGTATTCCGCTCAACACTAGTGCACATGCTTACTCAGTTGCTACCTCTGAGGCCCCGTACACACGACCGAGGAACTCGACGTGCCAAACACATCGAGTTCCTCGTCGAGTTCAGTGTGGAAGCCGCCGAGGAACTCGGCGGGCCGACTTTTCACCATTGACTAACGAGAAAATAGAGAACATGTTCTCTTTTCGGCCCGACGAGTTCCTCCTCGGCTTCCTCGCTGAAAAGTGTACACACGACCGAGTTTCTCGCCAGAATCCAGCTCCGACCGAGTTTCTGGCTGAATTCTGCCGAGAAACTCGGTCGTGTGTACGGGGCCTCACATAGGAACCTCTTGTATCCTGTGGGAACCAAGATGGGACATAAGCGAAGTTTTCCTTGTAAACATTTTCCCACATTCCAGACAGGAGAATGGCTTCTCCCCAGTGTGTGATCTCTGGTGTTGGATGAGACTACCCCTACGGGTGAAACATTTCCCACACTGAGGACAGGAATACGGGTTATCAGTCATGTGAACAATCTGATGGGTGGCCAGGTGCGATCTGTTAGTATAGCTCTTTCCGCATTCAGAACAAGAGAACGGCCTCTCTCCTGTGTGAAGTCTTTGGTGAGAGACGAGGTTTACCCTTTGGGTAAAACACTTTCCACATTCGGAGCACGAAAACGGCTTCTCAGCCGTGTGTGTTCTTTGATGCGCGATGAGGTTTTGCTTCTGGGTAAAGCTCTTCCCGCACTCGGAGCAGGAGAACGGTTTTTCTGGTGCGTGAATCCTCTCGTGAGAAATGAGGCTTCCTCTCTGGGAGAAGCACTTCCCGCACTCGGAACAAGAGAATGGCTTCTCCCCGGTGTGAACCCGTTCATGTATAACTAGAAGTGATTTTTCAGGAAAGCTTTTTTCGCACGTCGGACAGGAGTATTGTTTCTCGGCTGTGTGGTTTCTACAATGTCTGGTGAGGTCCGACTTCTGCCGAAAGCCCTTGCCGCATTCTGGACAGGAGAATGGCTTCTCTCCTCTGTGAATTCTTTGGTGTGTGATAAGTATATCTTTCCCGGTGAAACACTTTCCGCACTCTGAACAGGAATACGGCTTCTCTCCCGTGTGAACTCTCTCGTGTTTGATAAGAGTTGCTTTCTGGGAAAAACACTTCCCGCACTCTGAACATGAAAACGGTTTCTCCCCGGTGTGGGATCTCTGATGAACGATAAGCTTTCCTTTCCTGGTAAAACATTTGCCGCACTCTGAACACGAAAAAAGATTTTCTCCCGTGTGAATGTTCTGATGTTCAATTAAGTAGCGCTTCTTCGTAAAACATTTTCCACACTCGGGACATGAAAATGACTTCACTACCCCATGACTTCTCTGGTGCTCAATAAGTTCTGCCCTATGGGTGAAACATTTGCCGCACTTAGAACACGAGACCGTTTCGTCATCTACCCCACACGTGCGATCGGTGGCGGGAGGGGTGTGATCGGGTAAACACCCTCCACCGGAGGAAAGATTAGTACAAGGAAGGGCTGCATTGAGATTTTGAGTGGTGGAGTCTTCTTCTGAAGACTCAGACGTGATGTCATCATCCTCTGAAGACTTGGATGCGATGTCATCATCTGTTTCACAATCGGGAGATATTATAGTGTCATACCTTCTGTATTTTCCATCTGGAGAAAAAAAAAAAAATTAAGCTTTGTTATAGCGTTCGGCTTTTTCCGGCATATAGTTACCCCTGCTTCTATGAGGCGCAGCCAATGTTAAGTATGGCCGTCGTTCCCGCGTCGAATTTTGAAATTTTACGTCGTTTGCGTACGTCGATTCACAAAAGCGCTGGACGCAAGTTACGCTCACGCCGAAACCAATGACGTCCTAGCGACGTCATTGGGAGCAATGCACGCCAGGAAAATTTGCAGACGGCGCATGCGCAGTTAAATCGGCGCGGGGACGCGCCTGATTTAAATACTACACTCCCCCTAGCCGCGGAATTTGAATTCCGCCGGGGGATTTAAGATACGCCGCCACAAGTTTTGAGGTAAGTGCTTTGTGAATTAGCATTTGCTTTAAAAAATTGTGGCGGCGGATCTTAAATCACAATCTAAAGATCCGCTAACCTATGTGAATCTGGCCCATGGTGTCAAGACCTGGATCAACGGACCAGTTTCCGCGGACATGTTCGGTCGTGTGTACGGCCGACCGGACAGGTTTCCAGCGGACAAATGTTTCTTAGCATGCTAAGAAACATGTCCGCTGGAAGCCTGTCCTTTGGACATGTTCGGTCGTCTGTACGACTCACCGGACATGTCCGCTCGGCCGAAAGCCCTCGCATGCGTCGAAGTGATTCGACGCATGCGTGGAAGCATTGACCTTCCAGGGTCGCGCACGTCGTCGCGGCCACTTCACCGCGTATCCTGTCCGCGGGGAAATTTGGTCTGATGGTGTGTACAGCGGCAGTGTAGCCTTTCGGCTTGACGCCAGGAACCCTACTGCCCAAGCGCTCCTCTCCTCTCCTCTCCTCTCTCCTACTGACCTGGCGGCCGGGGGAGGAGGAGGAAGCCCTGCGGTGATGTCACGGGCCGCGGCCCAGACTCCCGGAAGTGGGAAAGGATACCTGTCAAAGACAGGTATCCTGTCCCCCCTACCCCCTGAAAGGTGACTATTGTGGCACTGGAGGGGGGGGGGGAGGAATCCGATGAGCGGAAGTTCCACTTTTGGGTGTAACTCCGCTTTAATCTACATGTAATATTAATTTCCCAATACATGGGTTCAATTCACTTTACATGTTAGTATATCAGGCCCTTAGGGCCAGATCCACATAGAAATAGATGGGCGCAGCGTATCAGAGATACGCTACGCCGCCGTACCTTACCTGGCGTAATTTTGAGTCCTTAAAGATTTTGCGCCGTAAGTTACGGCGGCGTAGTGTATCTTTGGCGGCGGAATTAAAATCGGCGATTAGGGGCGTGTTTCATTTAAATGAAGCGCGTCCCCACGCCGAATGAACTGCGCATGCTCCGTTTCTAAATTTCCCGTCGTACATTGCGCTAAATGACGTCGCAACGACGTAATTTTTTTAACTTAGACGTGAATTACGTCCATCCCGATTCACGGACGACTTACGCAAAAAAAAAAAAATTCAAATTTAGACGCGGGAACGACGGCCATACTTAACATGGCAAGTCTAACTATACGCCGTAAAATACCAGCTTTAACTATACGCCGGAAAAAGCAGACTAGAGACGCCGTAAAAAAATGCACCGGCCGCTCGTACGTTCGTGGATAGACGGAAATATCTAATTTGCATACCCGACGCGGAAAACGACGTGAACGCCACCCAGTGGATGCCGAAGTATTGCATCTTAGATCCGAAAGGCGTACGAGGACGTATACCTGTCGGATCTAACCCAGATGCCGTCGTATCTTGGTTTGAGGATTCAAACCAATGATACGACGCGGGTAATTTGAAAGTACGCCCGCGTACTCTGTCTGTGGATACGCCGACGTACTCTGTGCGCAGCGTAATTGCTAAGTAGCGCCGGCGTATCTACTTTCTGTATTCAGAAAGATAGATACGCCGACTGTAGCCTAAGATACAACTGGCATAAGTCTCTTATGCCGTCGTATCTTAGGGTGCATTCTGACGCTGGCCGCTAGGTGGCGCACCGGTAGTTGTCAGCGTAGAGTATGCAATTTGGATACTTACGCCGATTCACAAACGTACGCGCGTCCGGTGCTCGTTTTTTACGTCGTTTGCGTACGTCGTTTTCGCCGTAAGGCTGCTCCTGCTATTAGGAGGCGCAGCCAATGGTAAGTATGGACGTCGTTCCCGCGTCGCGATTTTCAAATTTTGCGTTGTTTGCGTAACTCGTTCGTGAATGGCGCTGGACGACCATTTACGTTCACGTCAAAGCCAATGACGTCCCTGCGACGTCATTTACCGCAATGCACGTCGGGAAATTTTCCAGACGGAGCATGCGCAGTACGTTCGGCGCGGGAACGCGCCTAATTTAAATGATACACGCCCCCTACGGGATCATTTAAATTACGCGCGCTTACGCCGGCCCCTTTTACGATACGCCGCAAATGCTTCGTGAATGCAGCGTAGCTCCAGTAATTTACGGAGGCGTATCGTAAAAACGATACGCTGCGCCGCCGTATCAGTGCGCGCCCCTACCTGAATCTGGGCCAGAGTGTTTATTACTCACCTGTGCCAATCTCTGGAGGGACTTTTTCCTTTTTACGCGGCTCTTCGCCCCTCAGATACAGATCTTCCTCCTTCACTTCAACTTTAATAGTACTTTCATCCTAAATAACACAAAAGAAATGTAATGTTCTCGCTATAAGAACAATCGATTGCGCATCCACACTAAAAGATTTACCACTTCAATCCACCTCAACCCGATCTCAGAGATTCATAGCCAGATTCACGTATGGCGGCGTATCTTTATGCCGGCGTAGCGCATCCCCTTTGCGCTACGCCGACGTAACATAGTGAGGCAAGTACTGTATTCACAAAGCACTTGCCGTCCCGCCCAGACCAATTTATAGCTTTCAGCGCTGTTGCACTTTGAATGACAATTACGCGGTCATGCTACACTGTACCCAAACTAAATTTTTATCATTTTGTACCCACAAATAGAGCTTTCTTTTGGTGGTATTCGATCACCTCTGGGATATTTATTTTCTGCAAAAAAAAATAAAAAATGACCAATTTTCTTTTTAAAAAAAGTTTTTTGTTTGTTTCTGTTATAAAACATTGTAAATAAGTACGTTTTCTCCTTCACTGATGGGCACTGCTGGTACTGCACTGACGGGCACTGATGGGCACCGATGTGGTGGCATTGATGGGCACTAATATGCGGCACTGATGGGCGGCACGCATGGGCACTGATAGGCGGCACGGATGGGCACTGATAGGCGGCACGGATGGGCACTGATAGGCGGCACGGATGGGCACTGATAGGTGGCACGGATGGGCATAGATGGGCACTATCGTATGTGTTGTACTAATGGATGCCAATCTACCCTCTACAATCCGCTTGGAGGAAAACCATCAGGCCTTTAGGAAAAAACTAAAGACCCACCTCTTCTGAAGGACCGGAATGACTCTGGACGGGAAGCGCCTTGAGGCGATTTAGTTCGCATTTGTTGCGCTATACAAGTTACTCACTCACTCACTCACTCAGTGCCAAACAATGCCTGCTAATCAGTGATGCCCATTGTGGGTACTGATTGGCATCCATTGCGGCACTGATTGGCATCCATTTTTTGTGTCCTTCTCATCCCTGGTGGTCAAGGGTGGCATACCTTTTTTTTTTTTTTGCATCCCTGGTGGTCTAGTGGGCATCCCTGGTGGTCCAGTGGGCATCCCTGGTGGTCCAGTGGGCATCATCGGGGGGCTGTGCTGATAATCAATCAGCACAAACCCCCCCGTCACAGGAGCAGCCGATCGGCTCTCCTCTACTCGCGTCTGACAGACGCGAATGAGGAAAAGCCGATTACCGGCTTTTCCTGTTTACATAGTGATCAGCCGTTATTGGACACGGCTGATCATGTGGTAAAGAGTCTCCGTGAGAGACTCTTTACCTTGATCGGTGTTGCGGGGTGTCAGACTGACACCCTGCAACAACAATCGCCGCGATGCGCGCCCCCGGGGGCACGCAGCAGCTCAAAATCCTGAGGACGTCATATGACATCCACTCAGGATTTTACAACCACTTTGCCGCCGTCAATCTGTCATTGGCGGGCGGCATGTGGTTAAATACCACCAAAAGAAAGCTCTACATGTCTCCAGAAAATTATAAAAATGCCATTTGAGTACAGTGTTACATGACCACACAATTGTCATTCAAAGTATGACAGCGCTGAAAGCTATACATTGGCCTGGGCAGGAAGAGGGTAAAAGTGCCGGTATTGAAGTTATTAAAAAATTCTGATAAAGGATGTGCTAAAAAAAAAAATTCAAATGCAAAAATAGTTCAGCAAGGCCTGGACAGATATCGATCCATGTATGGGCAGGCTGGTTGCACAAATGTTGATTGAACGATCAACTTGTGTATAACCAGGCAGATGGAACATTTTCTCTCGATCAGCACCGCCTGCTATAGCCTGAGGTGCTGATTAGAGTATTCTAACGGCGGAAAAGACAGCCCACTGTTAGAATTAGGGTTGTCCCGATACCTATACTAGTATCGGTATTGGGACCGATTCCGAGTATTTGCGGGAGTACTTGTACTCCCGCAAATGCCCCCGATACCTAAATAGAATACTCTTTGCCGCCGCGCCGCATATAGACACTCCCCCTTGCTCGGGATTGGACAGATCACCCGAGCAAGGGGGAGTGTCTATACGCGGCGCGGCGCGAAAGACTACAGCTATTCAAATGAAAGCTGTAATGTTCGCCGCCCGTATTAACCAAGCGGCGGCGGCGGCGGCAGCGGGGATGCGGCAGCATGTAGGTAAGGGGGACATGGCTGCATATATGGGGGGGACATGGCTGCATATGGGGGGACATGGCTGCATATGGGGGGACATGGCTGCATATGGGGGGGGGGGGGACATGGCTGCATATGGGGGGGACATGGCTGCATATGGGGGGGGACATGGCTGGATATGGGGGGGACATGGCTGGATATGGGGGGGACATGGCTGCATATGGGGGACATGGCTGCATATGGGCGGACATGGCTGGATATGGGGGGGACATGGCTGGATATGGGGGGGACATGGCTGGATATGGGGGGGACATGGCTGCATATGGGCGGACATGGCTGGATATGGGGGGGACATGGCTGGATATGGGGGGACATGGCTGGATATGGGGGGGACATGGCTGGATATGGGGGGACATGGCTGCATATGGGGGGACATGGCTGCATATGGGGGGGAAATGGCTGCATAAGGGGGGGAAATGGCTGCATATGGGGGGGACATGGCTGCATATGGGCGGACGTGGCTGCATATGGGGGGGGACATGGCTGCATATGGGGGGGACATGGCTGCATATGGGGGGGGGACATGGCTGGATATGAGGGGGGACATGGCTGCATATGGGGGGACATGGCTGGATATGGGGGGGGACATGGCTGCATATGGGGGGACATGGCTGGATATGGGGGGGACATGGCTGGATATGGGGGGGACATGGCTGCATAGGGGGGGACATGGCTGCATATGGGGGGGACATGGCTGCATATACGGGGGGGACATGGCTTCATCTATGGGGGGACATGGCTGCATTTGGGGACACATTTAAAAAAAAAGTATCGGTATTCGGTATAGGCGAGTACTTGAAAAAAAGTATCGGTACTCGTACTCGGTCCTAAAAAAGTGGTATCGGGACAACCCTAGTTAGAATACAATAGCACAGCCGGAGGACCCACATTGAGTGTGTGGATGGGGGACTCGAGTCAATTTTTTTTGTTCAACCCGCTAGTTGAAAGAAACAATGTGACAAATGTAGTACCAGCCTTAGTCATGCTTGGTGTTTGTACTACTAGATAGTAGAGTTGATAAAATGATACACTGTCTTTATAAGTAGAAGTTCTCCCCTCCATAACATCAGGTCCTAGCCTCACCTACCTGCTGATGATGGTGTGGAATCTTGTGATGTTCCTCTGTGGAATTTGGAGAATTCGGAGGACTGTGACTCTCGGGTGTATTTCTGTTACTCAGTGCACCTGTAAGATATACATATACATATATAATCATGTATGTGATGTTGGGTTTCACAGAGGCAGCAGAGGGAGCCATTGGCGGAGCGGGGCCACGCTGTGTGTGTCTATAGATGAGCACAACCTCGGCATGGAAGCTAGCCAGCTGGTGTGCCACCATAAGAAGGACCCCAGAAGAGGAGGTTTGGAGCCTCTCTGTGCAATACCAAAGAGAACAAAGTGCTGGTGGATTTTACATGTTTATTTCTCACCTGTGCTGATTTCTATAGGAATTTCCTCCTCTTTAATCCTCACACATTCGTCTTCCTCCTCCTCCTCCTCCTCCTCCGATTTGACCTCTGTCTGAGTCCCTCTGGTATTTCCAGGGTCTGGAAATATAAATGAAAGCTCCCTGTACTGAGATGTATGAGATAGTTGGTTAATATCTTAGGTAGTTACCGTATTTATCGGCGTATACCGCGCACTTTTTTGCCCTGAAAATCAGGGCAAAATTGTGGGTGCGCGATATACGCCGATACCCGCTTCCCGCGCTGTGCTTGAACCACTCCGCCGACATATACCGCGCGCAGTACACTCGGGTATAGTCGGGCAGGCTCGGCTCCTCTCGCGGTCACGTCCTGTGCGTCCTGTACGTTCTTTACGCGAGAGGAGCCGAGCCTGCCCGACTATACCCGAGTGTACTGCGCTCGGTATACGTCGGCGGAGTGGTTTAAACACAGCGCGGGAAGCAGGGAGGACACCACAATGGCGGCAGAAGAACACCGGACCGGACCAGGCCGCCGATGGACGTGATGGACGACGGGCAAGACACCGACGAGGGGCATTAAAAACTGTAAGTATTTATTTTTTTTCCAGGAATTTTCCTTCAAGTTCGGGGGTGCGCGCTATACACCGGGGCGCGTTATAGCAAGATAAATACGGTATATTCAGGCCCAGATTTCCCACAAGGCCACAGAGGCCAGGCCTGGGGGCGGCAGGGTGCCTCGGGGCGGCAGCTGCATGAAGTCCCCCGATGACCGGAACATACAGTTAGGGGGGTAAGTTGCTGTGTGGGAGAATTGTGTGGGGGAATCCGCTCGCTCGTTAAGCGATTGCGGCGATGTCGCCGAAATCACTTGTCAAATGTGCGCTGCTGTCCGTCCTCCCCTTCCCCCTCACATACCTCTCTCTGCTGGCTCTGTCTTCGGGACTCCGTCCTTCCCCTGGCCGCCGAGTCGGTCTCCTGTCCCTGCCGCCGATGTACACAGTGAGAGGGGTGAGCTGTGCTCTTCCCATCTCAGTTCTAGCACAGTGCTAGGACTCCTGTTTTGGAGGTGACAGGGTCAATAAAGAGAACCTATCGCCTCCAATTGCTACCACACAGGAAATTGTTTTCTCCTGTGTGATAGCAATAATGTTAAGTGAAAAAAAATAACAAAAAAAAATAAATAATAATAATTAAATTAATAAAACAAAAAATAATTAAAAAGTAAAGAATAAGAAAAATAATATTAAAAATAATAAGAAAATTATACAAAAAAAAAAAAGTAAACGACAAGCTACAAATAAATAATAATAATTAAAAAAAGTGATAAAAAAGTAAAAAAAAAAAATATTTTAACTAACCGTGCCGCCTCTGCCATCCGGTTGCCATTCTCCGTTGATTTGGGGGGGGGGTTGGCGGGAGGGGGTACATTGCGGAACCTGGCCTTGGGGCTATCCCGCCTGAAAAACTCCTTCACTGCCGACTCAATGTGAAAGTCCGAGGGCTTTCAAACTGAGGCGATGCACTCGAGGGAGACAAAAAAATCTCCTGTCAGCAGCATCTTTGGAGCGGTGAGAGGAGCGGCATGTATACCGCTCCTTCCCATTGAAAACAATGGGAAACCGCGGCAATACCGCCCGCAATGCGCCTCTATAGGTAGGAAGGTTTATAATGCCTTTAACTTGTTCCTGTCGATGTGGCGCATATATGGGGCCTCTCAGCGGGTGGGCTTTAACACAGAGAGGCCACATGTAAACACTTTTCTGTGCGCAGAGCGCGTTCCCTGCGTACTCCCAGCACAGACACTGGCAAGGACCGGAAAGCTCCCGATGCATACTTGTAATTGGGAGCTTTCCGATCATGTGAGCGCTGTGACAGCCAATCCCAAGTGACCCAAATGCCCTCCTCCCGACATTTAGAAGCTCCTAAAGGGTCAGGAGGTGATGGTAGGAAGGGGTTAAAAATAATTTATTACTATTTTGGTGTAATTCCTCACCTGTGCTGATCTCTGGAGGTACTTCCTCCTCTTTGATCCTCACATGTCCTTCTTCCTCCTCCTCATCATCACTGACCTCTCTTTGAGTATCTCCGGGATCTGTGAATAAAGATGAGAGTGAAGCCCCCTGTACTGAGATGTATGAGAGACCCCAGAGAGTGTGTGTGGGGGGGGGGGAGGGAGACAGGTCACATCTCTTGGCTGGTAACACACAATGATGTGAGGAGGAGAGCCGGAGTCTGATGCCGCAAACACACGATCATTCTTCGGCATGAAAAAAACTAAGTTTTTCGGCATGCAGAAAAAACATAGTTTTTTCCAACTTCATCATTAAAACGGCCTTGCCCACATTCCATCGTTTTAAAAAAATGCTCTAGCAAAGGGCGGTGACGTTCAACACGTAAGACGGCACTATAAAGGGAAAGTTCCATGCAGATGACGCCACCCTTGGGGCTGCTTTAGCTGATTTCCTGTTAGTAAAAGACGATTCGCGCGTTTCTGTCTGTTACAGCGTGATGAATGTGCTTACTCCATTACAAATGGTAGTTTCACCAGAACGAGCGCTCCCGTCTCATATCTTCTGAGCATGCACGGGTTTTTAACGTCGTTTTAGCCCACATACGATCATTTTTTACCACCCCGAAAAAGGACATCATTTAAAACGTTGTTAAAAAATGCAGCATGTTTGAAAAAAAAATGTGTTTTTCAGAACCCGAAAAATGATGTGAAGCCCACACACGATCATTTTAACCACTTAAGGACCCCTTCACGCCGATATACGTTGGCAGAATGTCACGGCTGGGCACATCAACATATATGTACGTTGTCCTTTAAGCCCAGCCGTAGGGACGCGGGTGCGTTCCCGCGACCTGGTCCGAAGCTCCGTGACCGCGGGGCTCGAGGACCCGATCGCCGCTGGAGTCCCGCGATCGCTCCCCGGAGCTGAAGAACGGGGAGAGCCGTGTGTAAACACAGCTTCCCCGTTCTTCACTGTGGCGGCAGCATCGATCGTGTGATCCCTTTTATAGGGGGACACAATCGATGACGTCACACCTACAGCCACACCCCCCTACAGTTGTAAACACACTTCAGGTCACACATAACCCCTACAGCGCCCCCTTGTGGTTAACTCCCAAACTGCAATTGTCATTTTCACAATAAACAATGGGGTAGATTCAGGTAGGGCTGCGCACTGTTACGGAGGCACAGCGTACCGTTTTAACGCTACGCCTCCATAAATTACTTGCGCTACGCTTCATTCACGAAGCAGTAGCTCCGTAATTTGCACGGGCGCTCCGTAAAACTGCCCGGCGTAAGCGTGCGTAATTTAAATGATCCCGTAGGGGGCATGGATCATTTAAATTAGGCGCGTTCCCGCGCCGAACGTAGTGCGCATGCTCCGTCGGGAAACTTTCCCGACGTGCATTGCGGTAAATGACGTCGCAAGGACATCATTTGCTTCAACGTGAACGTAAACGCCATTCACGATTCACTTACGCAAACAACGTAATTTTTAAAAATCGCGACGCGGGAACGACGGGTATACTTAGCATTGGCTGCCCCTGCTAATAGCATGAGCAGCCTTATGCAGAAACCGACGAACGCAAACGACGTAAAATGCGAACGCAGGGCGCGCGTACGGTTGTGAATCAGCAATTTGCATACTCTACGCTGACCACTACGGGAACGCCACCTAGCGGCCATCGTAAGAATGCAGCCTGCGATACGACGGCATAAGAGCCTTATGCCAGTCATATCTTAGGCTGCAGTCGGCGTATCGAGCTTTCTGAATACAGAAAAGTCGATACGCCGGCGCAACTAAGCAATTGCGCTGCGTATCTATGGATACGCAGACGCAATTGCTTACTGAATCTACCCCAATGCATTTTAAATGCTTTTTTTGCTGTGAAAATGACAATGGTCCCAAAAATGTGTCAAAATTGTCCGAAGTGTCCGCCATAATGTCGCAGTCACGAAAAAAAATTGCTGATCGCCGCCATTAGTAGTAAAAAAATATTTTTTATAAAAATGCAATAAAACTATCCCCTATTTTGTAAACGCTATAAATTTTGCGCAAACCAACCGATAAACACTTATTGCGATTTTTTTAACCAAAAATAGGTAGAAGAATACGTATCGGCCTAAACTGAGGAAAATATTGCATTTTATTCAAAATTGTCGCTCTATTCTTTTGTTTATAGCGCAAAGAATAAAAACCGCAGCGGTGATCAAATACCACCAAAAGAAAGCTCTATTTGTGGGGAAAAAAGGACGTAAATTTTGTTTGGGAGCCACGTCGCACGACCGCGCAGTTGTCAGTTAAAGCGACGCAGTGCCAAATCGCAAAAAGGGGCAAGGTCCTTTAGCTGCATTTTGGTCCGGGTCTTAAGTGGTTAAATGAAATTTTTTTCAAAACGTCGTTTTTTTCATGCCGAAAAATGATCGTGTGTACGCGGCATGAAAGAGGCTGATTGCTCAACATTATTACCCACCTGTGCTGACGTCTGGAGGGATTTCCTCCTCCTTACATGGATCATCACCGCTCTCATTCAGCTCTTCCTCATTTTCAACTTTAATAACGTTCAAGCCTTCGCTCTAGAGAAGACAGAGATTACTTTCAATCTCTCCGTAAAAAAGAGTCTGATTATACGGTTAAAAACTTGACAAATAAAGATTGAATTATTACAGTAAATGTGTTATTATCTGACTGATGATATTGGGTTTTTTGCTCACTTCATAATTCTCTGTGGCGTTTTGATGTTTCTGCGTGGAATCCCGGGAAGAAAGTGGACTGGGATACCTCTCTGGTGTATTTTTCTTATTGGATCCATCTGCAGAAAACACATATACAATGTTTATATCTTTAGGCCCAGATTCTCATACAATTACGTTGCTCCTGGGCAGCGAAACGTATGTGATTTACGTTACCCCGCCGCAGGTTTACAGCGTTAGTGCCTGATTCTCAGACCACTTACCTGTAAACTTGCGGCGGTGTATCGTAAAAGCGCTCGGCACAAGCCCGCCCAATTCAATTAGGCGCGCGCTCCCGCGCCGAGCGTACTGCGCATGCTCCGTCGGGTAAATTACACGACGTGCATTGCGCTAAATGACGTCGCCCCGACGTCATTTGCTTAGACGTTAACGTAAATGGCGTCCAGCGACAATTAACGGACGTCTTACGCAAACGACGTATTTTTTTAAAATTTCGACGCGGGAACGACGGCCATACTTAAAGGGGTGGTTCACCCTAAAAACTACTTTTTTTTTATTACACTGGCCCCCCACATTACAATACGATTAAGGCTTTTAATATTTTTTTGATGCTGTACATACCTTTGTACAGCATATTCACCTGTTGCGAGTCCCGCGGGAGTGGGCGTTCCTAACATGTCTGTGATTGACGTTTTGCCCAAAAACGAGCTCCCCCCCGTCGCGTAAGCCGCGTCACGATTGGCGAAAGGAGCCGAACGGCGATGCGCATGCGCAGTATAGCGCCGACTCGCCGTTCGGCTCCTTTCGCCAACCATGACGCGGCTTACGCAAGCCCGCCTAAATCAAATGATCCTAGTAGGGGGCGTGGATCATTTAAATTAGGCGCGTTTCTGCGCCGAACGTACTGCGCATGCGCCGTCCCTAAAATTTCCTGACATGCATTGCGCTAAATGACGTCGCAACGACGTATTTCGACGTGAACGTAAATTACGTCCAGCCCTATTCGCGAAGCGACTTACGCAAACGACATAAAAAATTCAAATTTCGACGCGGGAACGACGTCCATACTTAACATTGCGTGCGCCTCCTAATAGCAGGAACAACCTTACGCCAAAAAAGCCTAATGTACACGACGTAAATAAATTGCGCCGGGCGTACGTACGTTTGTGAATCGGCGTATATAGTTAATTTGCATAATCTACACCGACAACAACGGAAGCGCCCCTAGCGGCCAGCGTAAGAATGCACCCTAAGATACAACGGCGTAAGAGACTTCTGCCAGTCGTATCTTAGGCTAATGTCGGCGTATCTAGCTTTCTGAATACAGAAAGTAGATACGCCGGCGCAGCTTTGGAATTACGCGGCGTATCTATGGATACGCCGGCGTAATTCTTTCCTGAATCTACTCGCAACCCGGAAGCCACGGGTGAATATGCTGTACAAAGGTATGTACAGCATCAAAAAAATATTAAAAGCCTTAATCGTATTGTAATGTGGGGGGGCAGTGTAATAAGAAAAAGTAGTTTTTAGGGTGAACCACCCCTTTAACATTGGTTGCCCCTCATAATAGCAGGGGCAACTTTACGCGCCTCTTAAGCTACGGAAAAACGTCGTAAATTCTCAGCGTCGACCGCGCGTATGTTCGTCAATCTCGCGTAATTGCCTAATTTGCATAGACGACGGGGAAAACGACGATGCGACACCTAGCGGAGGGGAAAAAAATTGCATTTAAGATCTGACAGCGTAAGAGCCTTACGCCTGTCGGATCTAATGGGTATCTATGCGTAATTGATTCTAAGAATCAGTCGCATAGATACCCGGGGCCAGATTAGGATTTACGACGGCGCAAATGGTGTTGCGCCGTCGTAACGCCATTGAGAATCTGGGCCTTAATGTCTCCAAACTGCTGCCCTGTGCTTGCCTTTACCCGGCCCTTTTCCATCCACTGATACAAGACACGATTCCTCCCATTGACACCAATGATGGGGCACTATTAATCTTACTGACACCAATGATGGGGCACTATTCTTCCAACCGCCACCAATGATGGAGCACCATTTCTCCTTCTGACACCAATGATGGGGCACTATTTTTCCTATTGACACCAATGATGAGGCACTATTTCTCCTACTAACACCAACAATTGGGCACTATTCCTCCACCTGTGATGGGGCACCATTACTCCTACTGACACCTGTGATGGGGCACTATTTCTCCTACTGACACCAACACTTGGACACTTAGGGCCAGATTCTTGTATAACGGCGTAAAACTCTGCGGGCGTAACGTATCTGATTTACGTTACGCCGCCGCAAGTTTTACGGGCAAGTGCTTGATTCACAAAGCACTTGCCTGTAAAGTTGCGGCGGCGTAGCGTAAATCCCCCGGTGCAAGCCCGCCTAATTCAAATGATCCGGGTAGGGGGCATGGATCATTTAAATTAGGCATGTTCCGGCGCCGAACGTACTGCGCGTGCGCCGTCCCTAAAATTTCCCGACGTGCATTGCACTAAATGACGTCGCAAGGACGTCATTGGTTTCGACGTGAACGTAAATGGCGTCCAGCCCTATTTACGGACGAATTACGCAAACGACGTAAATTTTTTAATTTCGACGCGGGAATGACGGCCATACTTAACATTGGCTGCGCCTCATATAGCAGGGGCAACTTTACGCGTCGCAAATCTTACGTAAACGTCGTAACTTCACTGCGTCGGTCGGGCGTACGTTCGGGAATTCGCGTATTTTGCTAATTTGCATACCCGACGGGGAAAACTACGGAGGCGACACCTAGCGGCGGAAAAAAAATTGCATTTAAGATCCGACAGCGTAAGAGCCTTACGCCTGTCGGATCTTATGGTTATCTATGCGTAACTGATTCTATGAATCAGGCGCATAGATACGACGGGCGGACTCAGAGATACGACGGCGTATCAGGCGATACACCGGCGTATCTCTTTTGAGAATCTGGTCCTATTCCTCCAATTGATGGGGCACAATTCTTCCCACTGACACCAGTGATAGGCACTATTCTTCTCCCTAATACCAAAGATGAATTGTTTACTCCCACTGATGCCAGGACAATTTTGACTCCCAGTGGCCACAGTACGGTCCCCTAAAGTTTGGAGGACAGTAAACTAGCCTTTTGTTTAGAAAGTTTGAAGACCCCCGATACGCCCTCATGATCTGGCTGACCCAACATTCAGATGGCTTCTTAAACATACATTCTTATGCTCCGTACACACGATCGGATTGTCCGTCGGAAAAACCTTGGAAGGTTTTTCCTAGGGTTGTCCCGATACCACTTTTTTAGGACCGAGTACAAGTACCGATACTTTTTTTCAAGTACTCGCCGATACCGAATACCGATACTTTTTTTTAAATGTGCCCCCATATGCAGCCATGTCCCCCCCATATGCAGCCATGTCCCCCCCATATGCAGCCATGTCCCCCCCATATCCAGCCATGTCCCCCCCATATGCAGCCATGTCCCCCCCATATCCAGCCATGTCCCCCCCATATGCAGCCATGTCCCCCCCATATCCAGCCATGTCCCCCCTATATGCAGCCACGTCCCCCCACATATATGCAGCCACGTCCCCCCCCCATATCCAGCCATGCCCCCCCCATATCCAGCCATGTCCCCCCCATATCCAGCCATGTCCCTACCATATGCAGCCATGTCCCCCCCATATGCAGCCATGTCCCCCCCATATGCAGCCATGTCCCCCCCATATCCAGCCATGTCCCCCCCATATGCAGCCATGTCCCCCCCATATCCAGCCATGTCCCCCCCATATGCAGCCATGTCCCCCCCATATCCAGCCATGTCCCCCCTATATGCAGCCACGTCCCCCCACATATATGCAGCCACGTCCCCCCCCCATATCCAGCCATGCCCCCCCCATATCCAGCCATGTCCCCCCCATATATAAAGCCATGTCCCCCTTACCTACATGCTGCCGCGCCGCCGCTTGGTTAATACGGGCGGGGAACATTACAGCTTTCATTTGAATAGCTGTAGTGTTTCGCTTCGCGCTGCGTATAGACACTCCCCCTTGCTCGGGATTGGACAGTTCACCCGAGCAAGGGGGAGTGTCTATACGCGGCGCTGCGCGAAAGACTACATCTATTCAAATGAAAGCTGTAATGTTCCCCGCCCGTATTAACCAATCGGCGGCGGGGCAGCATGTACGGTAAGGGGGACATGGCTGCATATATGGGGGGGGAAATGGCTGCATATATGGGGGGGACATGGCTGCATATATGGGGGGGACATGGCTGCATATATGGGGGGGACATGGCTGGATATGGGGGGGGGACATGGCTGGATATGGGGGGGGGACATGGCTGCATATATGGGGGGGACATGGCTGGATATGGGGGGGGACATGGCTGCATATGGGGGGGGGACATGGCTGCATATGGGGGGGGGACATGGCTGCATATGGGGGGGGACATGGCTGCAGATATGGGGGGGACATGGCTGCATATATGGGGGGGACATGGCTGCATTTGGGGACACATTTAAAAAAAAGTATCGGTATTCGGTATCGGCGAGTACATGAAAAAAAGTATCGGTACTTGTACTCAGTCCTAAAAAAGTGGTATCGAGACAACCCTACTTCCGAGCATGCGTCAAATTAAGAAGTTAATTTATCTTCAAATTTATCACCTCTGGTTGAGGCATAGAGACCACTGTACGTCTCAGCTGTGATACTTTTAAAGGCAGTCAGATGTCTCAACAGTGTACATTCTGAAGAAGCAGCCAATGCTGTCCTCCATGAGGACCTTTCTTAATGCAGAGTTCCACCCAAAAATGGAACTTCCGCTTTTCGGAAACCCTCCCCCCCTCCGGTGTCACATTTGGCACCTTTCAGGGGGGAGGGGGGTGCGGATACCTGTCTGAGACAGGTATTTGCACCCACTTCCGGGCATTGACTCCGGTGGGAGTCACGCCACTCCCCCCCCAGTCTCCTGGGAAACACACTGTTCCCTGGAGAGAGCGGGGACCAGTGAGGACTCACCCGATCCTTCGTTCCACCAGAAAACAGCGCTCCCCCACAGTTCAGCGGTGGACTCTCCCTGGTCTAGGGCTGGGTGATTTTAGGCAAAAAAAATTCTGCGATACGAATCAAGTTTTTTTTTCCCCCATGGACACCGCGCTGGTCCTACGTTTTTAGGCGAGGCCGCGGCTTCGACCTAGTCCGCCGCAATCCTGGAAAAAGGCAGCGGACTAGGCCGAAGCCACGGCCTCGCCTAAAAAAACTCTGCCTGCAGCTCGCCGTGATCCTGGGAAAAGGCTGCGAGAGGCGTCCGGCCTTGCGGCCTTTTCCCAGGAACGCGGCGAGCTGCGGGAAGTATTTTTTAGGCGAGGCTTCGGCCTAGTCCCCCGCGATCCTGGGAAAAGGGCGCGGACTAGGCCGAAGCCGCTGTCTCACCTAAAAAATCCTGCTCACGGCGATTCTGGGTAAACCTTTCCCAGGATCGCCGCGAGCTGCGGGCAAGATTTTTAGGTGAGCCCGTGGTTTCGGCCTAGTCCACGGAGCATCTAAGAAAATCGATTTGATCAAAATTTGAATCAATTTGCCCTCGCAACTCGATTCGAGATTCAAATCGATCTTTTTCCCAGCCCTGCCCTGGTCTATGAAGCTTGCCATCTTTCGGCTATAGCGTGGTTCTAAAGTAGTCAATGCTAGACATGTGCAGACTGGAATATTTTGTTTAGTTTTTTCGCTTTCGTTTGGAAAATAAATTTATTTAGTTAATCCCGAAAATCTTTTGTTTTATTTCGTTTTTCGTTGGGGAATAGCTTTCGTCCGAAAATCCAATAATACTTGGTTTCTGTCGAATGGTCAAAAGAATATTCGCCGGAACGTCGAATCTTTGTTTGCGTCTGTCTAATGGTCAAAAAATATTCGACGGAACGTCGAATCTTTACGTCGACTCGTACATTTCCGTTCGAATATTCCGCCTACAGGAATTCTAATGTTGTATGACTAGTAATAATGTCGAATCTATTCTCTATAATGTCGAATCTATTTTCTCATAAATCAAAATCTATTCTCTGTAATGTCGAATCTATTATTTCTATAGTGTCGAATCTTTTCTCTATAATGTCGAATCTTTTCTCTATGATGTTGAATCTTTTCCCTATAATGTCGAATCTTGGGCCAGATTCACAAAGAGATACGACGGTGTATCTACAGATACACCATCGTATCTCTGACTTACACTGGTCCTATCTATGCGCCTGATTCATAGAATCAGTTACGCATAGATAGGGCTTAGATCCGACAGTGTTACAATGTGTTACACTGTCGGATCTTTTTTTCAATTTAAAAATGGCGCCGGGGGCGTTCCCGCTGATTTACGATAAATAATATGTAAATCAGCGAGATACGCAAATTCACGAACGTACGCGGACCCGTCGCAGTGTTCTTACGTCGTTTCCATAGCGGTTTTCCGTCGTATACTTACCCCTTCTTTTATCAGGCGCAGCCAATGTTAAGTATAGCTGGCATTCCCGCGTCGAATTTGAATTTTCCTACGTCGTTTGCGTACGCCGATTCACGAACACGCGCGTCGCAAGTCCCGCTCACGTCGCAACCACTGACGTCCTAGTGACGTCAGTGGGAGCAATGCACGCCGGGACGGCGCCTGCGCATTTAAATCGGCGCGGGAACGCACCTGATTTAAATAGTACACTCCCCTAGCCGCGGAATTTGAATTCCGCCGGGGGAGTTAGGATCCGCCGTCGCAAGTTTGGAGGTAAGTTGTTTGTGAATTAGCCACTTGCCTCCTAAACTTGCGGGAGCGGATCTTAATTCACGTAGATCGAGCGGATCTATAGATCCACTGCGCTACGTGAATCTGGCCCCTTTCTCTATGATGTTGAATCTTTTCCCTATAATGTCGAATCTCTCTATATCGAATTTTTACCGCAACGAAAACGAAAATAAAGCATTTTTTATGTCGGATCTTTCGGTTTTCGTTTCTTGCACTTTCGTTATCGTTTGTTAAAACGATAACGAAAAAAACAGATTTTCGGACGAAAATGCATTCTAACGAAAACGAATGCACATGTCTAGTTAATGCTGTTGTATTTTAGACATGTGCATTCGTTTTCGTTAGAATGCATTTTCGTCCGAAAATCAGTTTTTTTCGTTATCGTTTTAACAAACGATAACGAAAGTGCAAGAAACGAAAACCGAAAGATCCGACATAAAAAATGCTTTATTTTCATTTTCATTGCGATAAAAATTCGATATAGAGAGATTCGACATTATAGGGAAAAGATTCGACATCATAGGGAAAAGATTCGACATTATAGAGAAAAGATTCGACACTATAGAAATAATAGATTCGACATTACAGAGAATAGATTTCGATTTATGAGAAAATAGATTCGACATTATAGAGAATAGATTCGACATTATTACTAGTCATACAGCATTAGAATTCCTGTAGGCGGAATATTCGAACGGAAATGTACGAGTCGACGTAAAGATTTGACGTTCCGTCGAATATTTTTTGACCATTAGACAGAAGCAAATAAAGATTCGACGTTCCGGCGAATATTCTTTTGACCATTCGACAGAAACCAAGTATTATTGGATTTTCGGACAAAAGCTATTCCCCAACGAAAAACTAAAAAAAAATAAAAACGATTTTCGGGAGTAACTAAATAAATTTATTTTCCAAACGAAAAAACGAAACAAAATATTCCAGTCTGCACATGTCTATTGTATTTACCTGTGTTACACAGCGAGGCCTCTGGAAATGGCACATTTCCAACATGGTTTTTCCGACCCCTCATGGGTTGGTTCTCCCACGTAAGACTTTTATGGCCACATGGGCACATCCCAGTGACACGTAGATACATCCCTTGTACTACTTTGTGAAGAGCGCATATCTTCTCTCCACAAAAACAGGACACTTGCTTGAGAATTTTATCCAGGCAAGACTCAAACACAATAAATCTTCGTTCTGGAACCAGTTCATTGGATCTCCAGGAGTTTTCCTCTGCTGTAAGCGTGTCACCGAGACTTGAGGCTCCTTCAGGGATATCATTAGGTTCTTCTGAGTCAGGAGAATTCAGGTTGGAGGTACTCATAACGTCAATGAAGCCGTCTTGCGGGTTCGATGGCTGTGAGGCGAAATATCCAAGACCCCGAGCCAAATTTCGAGAGCCAAATTTCACGTTCTCCATGGAAGTTGAAGCTACAAGATTGCTACCCAACATTGTGTTCAGATGATTGGTCTTATTAACTCCAAATTCCATCCTTGCTCTTTTGGAACGTGCCGTTAAGATGACCCCTTTGTTTGGAAATATGGTGGGCAAAGCATCGTCTCTCAAGATTTTTTTGGAAATGTTGGTGACGTAACAGTCAGGTGTAAAATGCTCAGAGCATAACCTGAAAATATCAGTTTTCTTGCCGTCCAGCACTCTCTTCGCAAATTTGTTGAGGTTTCCGAAGTCCTGTCCCGTTTGGCGCAGCCAACATTTAATCCTGTCAATGCTGCGGGGGAAGACGTGCAAAATAATCCCCCTGCAGGACGTGGTTTTATTGGACTTGCTGGAGCAGCCAGAGACAATGCAAAATGGCATGGCTGGCACCTAAAAATAGAAATTTCGAAATTTAGGGCTAGATTCACATACAATTGCTGCGGCGTAACGTATCTCCTTTACGTTACACCGCCGCAAGTTTTCGGCGCAAGTGCCTGATTCACAAAGCACTTGCCTGTAAACTTGCGGCGGTGTAACGTAAAGCCGTCCGGCGCAAGCCCGCCTAATTCAAATGGGGCAGGGACCATTTAAATTAGGCACGTTCCCGCGCCGAACGTACTGCGCATGCTCCGTTCCTAAAATTTCCCCACGTGCATTGCGCTAAATGACTTTGCAAGGACGTCATTGGTTTCGACGTTAACGTAAATGGCGTCCAGCGCCATTCACGGATGACTTACTTAACATTGGCTAGACCACCTAGAGGGCAGCTTTAGTTTTACGCGGCGTATCTCTACGGAAACGACGTAAATTTACAGCGACGGGCAAAGCGGACGTTCGTGAATCGGTGTAACTAGTCATTTGCATATTCTACACCGACCGCAATGGAATCGCTACCTAGCGGCCGGCCTAGAATTGCAGCCTAAGATCCGACGGTGTAAGTCACTTACACCTGTCGGATCTTAGGGCTATCTATGCGGAACCTGATTCTATGAATCAGGCGCATAGATACGACCTTCGTATCTCAGAGATACGACGGCGTATCAGGAGCTACGCCGTCGTATCTCCTACCTGAATCTGGCCCTTAAAGTCCAGATTCAACTTTTACCTCCCCCACCCAACATTTTATTTTTCCCTGCAGGGTCCCCCCCAAAATGTTTATTTTTTCTTATACCCACCTTCTTTACTAGGGTCATCAGTCTGGTCACGTTACATCACGGGTCTACTTCCTCCTTTGGTGGTGGCGGGAGTCCTGAATTCTGCAGAAAATGGAGAAGGATACGCTTGTCAGTCCGCTGCTGCTCCTTTCGCTGCCCAATCACAAGCCAGGGAGGCGACCCAGCGCTATTCTTTACTGCAGTTAAGGTGCAGGGGTCACCAACCTGGCTGTGCTGCCTAAAGAGAAATTTCACAGTATTCCTAACTAAGCTTAACCACTTCAAGACCCCTAACGTACATTTAGGGGTAGCGTTTAAAGCAGTTTACTGGGGGTTAGCGATGCAGCTGTCAGCCATAACTCTGGTATTGTTTTTTACAGCCGGTGATTCTCTTTCTGCTAAAAGTGATCAGAGTGGCAGATTAGCCGCTGGATCGCTTTTAGGCTGCTTTCACACTGAGGCGCTTTGCAGGCGACGGTAAAACCCTGCTGTAACGGTCACCACCGTTTACGACCTTCCATCCCATCCAAGACAGCTTATCGACACTCCACAATCAGGCAAACGAACACGACCCATAAGAATTCCCCCCAGACACGAGACACACAGCTCTGTGCTTCTGGTTTCAAATGTAATGATAACTTTAATGGTTTCTTCTCAGCTTTTTATGCAGTTACAATCATGTGACAGTATTCAAAGGGACATTGAAATCTCCACCCCCCTAATCACACACTATGATCTCTTCCCAATCCACATCCCTAGACAGACGTTCTGTCTCCGACAAGTACATTCCACACATAAACAGTATTTAGCATACATAATTAGAGGTCTGGGAGCAGACCTGGATTAACACCTTTACACAAGGACAATGAAATGTCTTCCAGGCCCTGACTCAATTAGCATGTCACTAGTCAGGGCTAATCATAGAATGAGTCACTATTGACTGGTTGGGTCACAATTAACCAACATCTTGCAGTATCTCAAAATCCTGCAATATGAACTATCAGTGATGTCCCCTGTCCTGTAATTTAGGACATACTTTCTCAGTCACCCTATGGCCCTATTGGACATAAGGTGACCCTAGACATAAGACTCCTTGGTGACGCCGGTACTGGAGTACCCCTCATCCTTACAAAGTCTCTGGGTGTCCCGGGTCATTCTGTTACAGCCGCTAAAAATAGCTTTACCGCTAGCACACCAAGCGCCTCAGTGTGAAAGTACCCTTAGTGTCCCGCCAGCGTAATGCTCCCTCAGGCGTTCACACTGGATAAAAAGGAGCGGCTCTTTCAGGGCGCATTGCAGGCGCTATATTTAGCGCAATAGCGCCTGCAAAGCGCCTCAGTGTGAAAGCAGCCTTAAAAAAGTCCTGCCAGCCGCATCTTTAAGGCGCGGTAAGAGTGGAAAAAATACTGCTCCTATAGCGCCCCTGCCCATTGAAATCAATGGGGTAGCGCCTCCAAACCATCCGCAAAACTGCATTTTTGCATGCAGGTTTAACTCTTTTTCGGCTGCTAGCGGGGGTTAAAATCTCCCCGCTAGCGCCCGAAATATGCGACAAACACGACGGTAAAACACTGCTAAAACTTTTCTAGCACCGCTTTACCGCCAGCATACCAAGCGCCTCAGTGTGAAAGTACCCTGGGGGGGGGGGGGGGGGGGGGGCGGGTACACATCAACCAAAAAGTGAAGGATTACAAGTCCCAGCACGAACCCCTTTAATATCTAAGGATGACTAACGCCAAGAGTGAAGGACTACAAGTCCCAGCATGAATCCCTGAGATCTAAGGGTGTGACTCCATAGATTTCACGGGCTCATTCTCGGACCTGTAGTTCTTCACTAATTAGGGACTAGTGGGGGGGTGTCACATCTTCACCCCTGAGGGGTTCATGCTGAGACCTGTAGTCCTTCACTTTTGGGGAGTGGGTCACAAATCCCAGGGAAGAGTGAAAGACTACAAGTCCCAGCATGAACCCCTGATATCCAAGGATGTGACTCCCCCCCCAACATTGAAGGACTACAAGTCCCAGCACGAAACCTTGAGGGTGTGACCCCATAGATTTCAAAGATTCATGCTGAGACCTGTAGTTCGTCACTAGTTAAGGGAGGGGGGGTCACATCTTCAGCTGAGGGGTTCATGCTGGAACCTGTAGTCTTTCACTTTTGAGGGGTCACATCCCCCAAAAGGGAAAGACTATAAGTCCCAGCATGAACCCCTGATATCTAAGGATGTGACTTCCCCCAACATTGAATAACTACAAGTGCCAGCATGAACCCCTGAGATCCAAGGATGTGACCCCATAGATTTAAAAGGTTCATGCTGGGACCTATAGTTTTTCACAAGTTGGGGAGGGGTCACATCTTCAGCTCTGAGGGGTTCATGCTGGGACCTGTAGTCCTTAACTTTTGGGGTGGGGTCACGTCCCACAAAAGTGAAGCTCTACAAGTCCGAGCATGGATTCCTGATATCTACAGGTATCTACGTGCCCCCCAACATTGAAGAACAAGTCCCAGCATGAACCCCTAAGATCTAAGGATGTGTTCCTCTCCCATCCCTCTGAAGGTGTCATCTGTCCTCTGTTGCCAGCTCATTTGCCATCCTCTCTGCATTCAGTGCCTCATGACACACATGGTGTTCCACCCATCCCCGGTGTGCTGCCGAAAATGTTCCCCCGGCGGATTAGGACCCCAAACGAGCTTCCGAAAATAGCCAAACATGTAGAGCTGAGAGTCAGCTCTACACGTCGCATGCGCAATGACTATTAAATATGCCGCACGCTTCCGATGCTAGTGCTACTCTGCAAGAGGCGGGGTTGATTTTACCAATAAAGTACACGTCTTAGCAAAATCCGCCCATTGACATTGCAAAACCCGCCCTAAACCCGTCCCGCTAAGACGTGTACTTTATTGCCTAAATCCCCCCCGCCCCTTGCAGAGTAGCACTAGCATCGGGAGCGTGCGGAATGTGTCATAGTCAGTGCGCATGCGCCGTGTAGAGCTGACTCTCAGCTCTACATGTTCGACTATTTTCAGAAGCTGGTTTGAGGTTCATACCTCAAACGAGTGCCTGCGCAGTACAGGGGGGTCCTTATCCGCCGGGCAGAACTTATTCGGCAGAACACCGGCGCCTGGCCTCACCTCTGAGTATTAAGAGTTGCTCTCAAATCCTGGCAGTTCCCTTCCCTCTGAGCATGCCACTGGAGAAGATTGAGGAGGAGATGGGTGGAGCTAAAGCACTAGGCGTGGAGGAGAACGTTAAAATCGTTAAATCGTCCTTCGCTCTGAATGCTGGGGCCTCTGTCTCCCTGTGTGGTGATTAGGGATGAGCTCCAGCGTGTTCGCACTCTCCACGTGCAGAGCCCGCCAGGAAGTATAGAATATACAGAATGCAGTGTTCAGGGGTGCACTATATACAGAATTCAAAGTTCAGGGGTGCGCTATATACAGAATGCTTATTTTTGGGGGTCACTATTCGCAGAGTTCAGGGGTGCACTATATACAGAATGCAGAGTTCAGGTGTGCGCTATATACAGAATGCACAGTTCAGGGGTGCACTATATACAGAATGCACAGTTCAGGGGTGCGCT
Organism: Rana temporaria; assembly: GCF_905171775.1. Taxonomy (NCBI): domain Eukaryota; kingdom Metazoa; phylum Chordata; class Amphibia; order Anura; family Ranidae; genus Rana; species Rana temporaria. The sequence goes on from NC_053496.1 coordinate 166,872,631, forward strand.
ATATACAGAATGCAGACTTCAGGAGTGCACTTTATACAGAACGCAAGGTTCAGGGGTGCGCTATATACAGAATGCTTAGTTTAGGGGGTCACTATTCGCAGAGTTCAGGGGTGCACTATATACAGAATGCAGAGTTCAGGTGTGCGCTATATACAGAATGCACAGTTCAGGGGTGCACTATATACAGAATGCACAGTTCGGGTGTGCGCTATATACAGAATGCAGACTTCAGGAGTGCACTTTATACAGAACGCAAGGTTCAGGGGTGCGCTATATACAGAATGCTTAGTTTAGGGGGTCACTATTTGCAGAGTTCAGGGGTGCACTATATACAGAATGCAGAGTTCAGGTGTGCGCTATATACAGAATGCACAGTTCAGGGGTGCGCTATATACAGAATGCTTAGTTTAGGGGTTCACTATTCGCAGAGTTCAGGGGTGCACTATATACAGAATGCAGAGTTCAGGTGTGCGCTATATACAGAATGCACAGTTCAGGGGTGCACTATATACAGAATGCTTAGTTTAGGGGGTCACTATTCGCAGAGTTCAGGGGTGCACTATATACAGAATGCAGAGTTCAGGTGTGCGCTATATACAGAATGCACAGTTCAGGGTTGCACTATATACAGAATGCACAGTTCAGGGGTGCGCTATATACAGAATGCAGACTTCAGGAGTGCACTTTATACAGAACGCGAGGTTCAGGGGTGCGCTATATACAGAATGCTTAGTTTAGGGGGTCACTATTCGCAGAGTTCAGGGGTGCACTATATACAGAATGCAGAGTTCAGGTGTGCGCTATATACAGAATGCACAGTTCAGGGGTGCACTATATACAGAATGCTTAGTTTAGGGGGTCACTATTCGCAGAGTTCAGGGGTGCACTATATACAGAATGCAGAGTTCAGGTGTGCGCTATATACAGAATGCACAGTTCAGGGTTGCACTATATACAGAATGCACAGTTCAGGGGTGCGCTATATACAGAATGCAGACTTCAGGAGTGCACTTTATACAGAACGCAAGGTTCAGGGGTGCGCTATATACAGAATGCTTAGTTTAGGGGGTCACTATTCGCAGAGTTCAGGGGTGCACTATATACAGAATGCAGAGTTCAGGTGTGCGCTATATACAGAATGCACAGTTCAGGGGTGCACTATATACAGAATGCACAGTTCAGGGGTGCGGTATGTGCAGAGTTCTGGAGTGCACTTTATACAGAATGCAGAGTTCTCCACTAAGGATGAGCTCCAGCGTGTTCGCACTCTCCACGTGCAGAGCCCACCAGGAAGTCGGCACGGCGCTGCGCTAATCACAGGCAGGGAGACATTGTTCAGATGCTCGGCTGCAGAGATCGGGAAATGTCTCACTGCCTGTGATTAGCGCAGCACCGCGCCGCCTTCCTGGCGGGCTCTGCACATGGACTGTGCGAACACGCCGGAACTCATCCCTAGTGGTGATGTCACTGGTTGCTAGATGGCAGGCGGTCCAAGCAACCAGCCAGCAGTGGAACAAGATAAAACAGGTCTCAGCCGGCCAGGACAAGTACTGTCAGTGTGTAAAGCGGCCCCTCCCCCCATGGCTGTGTCCGTTTCATTCCAGGACACTGTATTGTCCCGGAATGAGGGTGCCCGGAACCCGGGACACACCTGCAAAATGTGGGACTGTCCTGGGCAATCCAATACATGGGTCACCCTAGTCTGAAAATATGAGAACTGGCTTAATGAATTTGCACACCCTTTGGCAGATTAAATTGTGTATTCTGCTTTAAGAGTAGACTCCCTGGGGTATGGCCAATGACAATTTTTGAGCTTTTTGTCCTGAAGGTGTGAAAGAAGTGAAAATATCAAATGATACCTCATTGACTTACCTCATTTCTAAGATGGCAAAATGTAGACATTATTACCTCTTCCTCACTGGGCACACACTCTCCATCACCTATCAACGGAAAACAGAAGAAAAACCTAAAAAATTTAAATATTTTTTCTAGGTGTCTCCCATTTGAGCTGCAACAAAATGGCCGCCGACCTCATGACGTTTTCGTCCCTCTGCGCGTGCGCGTCTCCATAGCAACCCGCACAGCTGGGCAGCGCAGAAGCAGCTGTTGAGTCTCTCGCTGCTCCCACAGGCTCTGTATAGCCAGAGCGAACGCTAGAGGTCGACGATGCTACCAGCAAAGAAGCGACGGCCATTTCTCTGTAGATCATGTTGCGGCTTTTCTTGATAGGTATTGAAAGAGAAGTAATATTAGCAATATCACCGTGCTCAAAGTAGCCCATTAGCATACATATTGACACATGTTTTTATACAATCTTTACTGAACTGAAGCGTTGTCTTTAAAGCAGAAGAATCGGCGGCCATTTTTCTGTAGACCACATTACAGACTGTATAACTATTAAGAGAAGTAATATTATCAATCTCACAGAGCTGAAACCAGACCGTTTTCATTCATTTTAGGATATTTTCTATATAATTGTTGGTGAACTGTTGAGCTGTCTTCAACCCAGCTGGATCGGCGGCCATGTTTCTGTAGCCCACAGTTGGAGGCGGGTGAGATATTCTTCCCGGTGACGGTGTGAGAGTGAAAAGTGTATGTCCAGTGAGGAGAAGGTAATAATGTATTTTTATTTTAAAAGAAGGGGGTCCCAGCACTCTGTGTGGACTGGATGGGGGGGATCATGTCACCTCCACACATCATCATCTTCCTGCAAGTCCTCTGATGTGAAGAACATTGGATGGGGTGTTTTGCTAGAGATGGGGATGTATTCGAGTTGCCGAAAGAAGCCGAACGTCGGTGCGCAGGCGCCGTATAGAGCCGCACCGACGTTCGGCTTCTTTCGGCAACTCGTGACGCGCTGTATGCGACGGTCGGGAGCCTGTCAATCAATTAGGAAAGCCCAGTCCCGCAGAAGACATACCCGGAAGCGGCGGGGGAAAATACGGTATGTACGGGGATAAAATAAAAAAACACAGCTGATTGTCATTATGACAACTCGGCTGAATGTAATGTTAAAATTTTTTTTTGGGGTGAACCCCCGCTTTAACCACTTAAGGACCGGACCAATATGCTGCTAAATGACCCAAGGGGTTTTTACAATTCGGCATTGCGCCGCTTTAACAGACAATTGCGCCGTTGTGCGACGTGGCACGTCGACGCTCCCAAACAAAATTGGCGTCCTTTTTTCCCCACAAATAGAGCTTTCTTTTGGTGGTATTTGATCACCTCTGCGGTTTTTATTTTTTGCGCTATAAACAAAAATAGAGCGACAATTTTGAAAAAATAAACAATATTTTTTACTTTTTGCTATAATAAATATCCCCCAAAAAATATATAAAACATTTTTTGTTCCTCAGTTTAGGCCGATACGTATTCTTCTACCTATTTTTGGTAAAAAAAATCGCAATAAGCGTTTATCGATTGGTTTGCGCAAAATTTATAGCGTTTACAAAATAGGGGATAGTTTTATTGCATTTTTATGAATTTTTTTTTTTTACTACTAATGGTGGCGATCAGCGATTTTTTTTTTTTTCGTGACTGCGACATTATGGCGGACACTTCGGACAATTTTGACACATTTTTGGGACAATTGTCATTTTCACAGCAAAAAATGCATTTAAATTGCATTGTTTATTGTGAAAATGACAGTTGCAGTTTGGGAGTTAACCACAGGGGGCGCTGTAGGATTTATTGTTCACCTAGTGTGTGTTTACAACTGTAGGGGGGTGTGGCTGTAGGACTGACGTCATCGATCGAGTCTCCCTATAAAAGGGATCACTCGATCGATGCAGCGCCATAGTGAAGCACGGGGAAGCCGTGTTCACATACGGCTCTCCCCGTTCTTCAGCTCCGGGGAGCGATCGCGACGGAGCGGCTATAAACGAATAGCCGCGCCGTCGTCCCGGATCGCTCCCCGAGGGAATCCGACCGCCGCATGTAGCGGGGGGGGGGGGCGATCGGACACCCGACCCGCGGAAAGGCAGGGACGTACAGGTACGCCAATGTGCCTGTACGTGCCATTCTGCCGATGTATATCTACATGCGGCGGTCGGGAAGCGGTTAAAAAAAAAATCTGAATTACAGACCCCCGCTTCTACTAGATTAGGGGGGTCTATTTCTATCCATTATCTGTGCCCCTTTCCTGATGATCATGTGCTGGTCGGAGCGGAGGGAATAGTTCTTCAGTTTCGGGTGCATGCCCATTCAGCTCCGCTTTCATTTTCTTCTGCCTTGGCTCAAGTCCCACCCAGCCACCTGCCTGGTTATCTCCTTGCCTTCCCTGGCAGAGTGATCTTCCTCCGCTCCCCACCCAGTAGTAGCCGGGGCCCAGAGAATAAGACTTGACAGGCTGTGAGACGGGCGGCGGCGATGGGCAGAGAGTCGCTGATTGACGCCATTACCTTAATGATCATATGCCCGTATTTAGTCAATGACTGCAGTTCCTGACAATCCCTTGTAGAGTGTCTGCAGTCCCTAACCATCTCTTGAAGAGTGTCTGCAGTCCCTGACCATCTCTTGAAGAGTGTCTGCAGTCCCTGACCATCCCTTGTAGGATGTCTGCAATCCCTGACCATCCCTTGTAGGGTGTCTGCAGTCCCTGACCATCTCTTGTACGGTGTCTGCAGTCTCTGACCATCTCTTGTACGGTGTCTGCAGTCTCTGACCATCTCTTGTAGGATGTCTGCAGTCCCTGACCATCTCTTGTAGGGTGTCTGCAGTCCCTGACCATCTCTTGTAGGGTGTCTGCAGTCCCTGACCATCTCTTGTAGGGTGTCTGCAGTCCCTAACCAACTCTTGTAGGGTGTCTGCAGTCCCTGACCATCCCTTGTAGGGTGTCTGCAGTCCCTGACCATCCCTTGTAGGATGTCTGCAATCCCTGACCATCCCTTGTAGGGTGTCTGCAGTCTCTGACCATCTCTTGTAGGATGTCTGCAGTCCCTGACCATCTCTTGTAGGGTGTCTGCAGTCCCTGACCATCTCTTGTAGGGTGTCTGCAGTCCCTGACCATCTCTTGTAGGGTGTCTGCAGTCCCTAACCATCTCTTGTAGGGTGTCTGCCGTCCCTGACCAACTCTTGTAGGGTGTCTGCAGTCCCTGACCATCCCTTGTAGGGTGTCTGCAGTCCCTGACCATCCCTTGTAGGATGTCTGCAATCCCTGACCATCCCTTGTAGGGTGCCTGCAGTCCCTGACCATCTCTTGTAGGGTGTCTGCAATCCCTGGCCCACACTTGTAGGGTGTCTGCAATCCCTGACCAACTCTTGTAGGGTGTCTGCAGTCCCTGACCATCCCTTGTAGGGTGTCTGCAGTCCCTGACCATCCCTTGTAGGATGTCTGCAATCCCTGACCATCCCTTGTAGGGTGTCTGCAGTCTCTGACCATCTCTTGTAGGATGTCTGCAGTCCCTGACCATCTCTTGTAGGGTGTCTGCAGTCCCTGACCATCTCTTGTAGGGTGTCTGCAGTCCCTGACCATCTCTTGTAGGGTGTCTGCAGTCCCTAACCATCTCTTGTAGGGTGTCTGCCGTCCCTGACCAACTCTTGTAGGGTGTCTGCAGTCCCTGACCATCCCTTGTAGGGTGTCTGCAGTCCCTGACCATCCCTTGTAGGATGTCTGCAATCCCTGACCATCCCTTGTAGGGTGCCTGCAGTCCCTGACCATCTCTTGTAGGGTGTCTGCAATCCCTGGCCCACTCTTGTAGGGTGTCTGCAATCCCTGACCATCTCTTGTAGGGTGTCTGCAATCCCTGACCATCTCTTGTAGGGTGTCTGCAATCCCTGACCATCTCTTGTAGGGTGTCTGCAGTCCCTGACCATCTCTTGTAGGGTGTCTGCAGTCCCTGACCATCTCTTGTAGGGTGTCTGCAATCTCTAACCATCTCTTGTAGGGTGTCTGCAATCTCTAACCATCTCTTGTAGGGTGTCTGCAGTCCCTGACCATCTCTTGTAGGGTGTCTGCAGTCCCTGACCATCTCTTGTAGGGTGTCTGCAATCTCTAACCATCTCTTGTAGGGTGTCTGCAATCCCTGACCATCTCTTGTAGGGTGTCTGCAATCTCTGACCATCTCTTGTAGGGTGTCTGCAGTCCCTGACCATCTCTTGTAGGGTGTCTGCAATCTCTAACCATCTCTTGTAGGGTGTCTGCAATCCCTGACCATCTCTTGTAGGGTGTCTGCAATCTCTGACCATCTCTTGTAGGGTGTCTGCAATCTCTGACCATCTCTTGTAGGGTGTCTGCAATCTCTGACCATCTCTTGTAGGGTGTCTGCAGTCTCTGACCATCTCTTGAAGTGTCTGCAGTCCCTGACCATCTTTTGTAGGGTGTCTGCCGTCCCTGACCATCTCTTGTAGGGTGTCTGCGGTCCCTGACCATCCCTTGTAGGGTGTCTGCGGTCCCTGACCATCTCTTGTAGTGTCTGCAGCCTCAGACTGAAGCTTTAATTCAGGGGTTGACAAATTTGCTTGGAATCTAGGAGCCAGCTAAAAAAGTTAGGAGCCAGAAAACGCACCCCGTCCCGGCGAGCTTGCGCGCAGAAGCGAACGCATACGTGAGCAGCGCCCGCATATGTAAACGGTGTTCAAACCACACATGTGAGGTATTCCCGCGATTGGTAGAGCGAGAGCAATAATTCTAGCCCTAGACCTCCTCTGTAACTCAAAACATGCAACCTGTAGATTTTTTTAAACCTTGCCTATGAAGATTTTAAAGGGTAAAAGTTTGTCGGCATTCCACGAGCGGACGCAATTTTGAAGCGTGACATGTTGGGTATGAATTTACTCGGCGTAACATTATCTTTCATAATATTAAAAAAAATGGGGATAACTTTACTGTTGTCTTATTTTTTTATTTAAAAAAGTGTAATTTGTAAGACCGCTGCGCAAATACGGCATGACAGAAAGTATTGCAACGATCGCACGATTCTCTAGGGTGTTAGGATAAAAAAAATATATCATGTTTGGGGGTTCTAATTAGAGGGAAGAAGATGGCAGTGAAAAATAGTGAAACATTACATTAGAATTGCTGTTTAACTTGTAATGCTTAACTTGTAATACCAACGGCCACCACCAGATGGCGCCAGCTTACACATCTGGTGGTAATAACTTGTAATACCAACGGCTCACCACCAGATGGCGCCAGCTCACAAAAAAAAAGCCAAGTCGCCAGGACCCTATTTCTAGTCGCTATGGCGACCTGGCGCCCGGGATTTGTCGAGCCCTGCTTTAATTCTATTTCATATTATGTATAGCTTTTTGTTTATTACAGTATTGACTTGTGGAGAAGAATTCAGGTGCGGGATTATTTAAGACACAAGGATCCGTAGAAGGACATTATGATGAAGAACCGGCCGCCTCTCACATCACCGGGTAAGAGGAGACTTTCATTTCTTGTAAAGGAGAGAAGAGTATTGAGGATCCCCCTAGATACACATCCTCTGATATAAAGACATAGAAACAATGTATTCAGTCAGTGTGTGTTTCCTACAGATGGATCCAGTAAGAGAAATCCCCCAGAGAGACGTCCCCGTCCTCTGTATTCCGAGGACTCCACACAGGAGCACCTTCAGGATTATCAGGTAGGTAGGACTTGTAGAACTATAGGCAAACCTTTTTTTCGTTGTGGTAGCGTAAGGGAGGAATTATAACCTCTGTCAGATTTTTTTTTTTTTTTTTTTTAACCATCTATGTGCCATTGGGGAGACTTCCTGTCCTATAGGCCAAAACAGGAAGTGAGAGGAAATCCTGTGAAAGTGAGACATTCCTTGGTGGTCACCAGAACTATCTACTTTCAATGGTAACGGTAAAGATGACTGTAACGGTCACCACCGTTTACGACCTTCCATCAACCACGACAGCTCATCTGACACACAGACAAACCAGCAGGCCTCCCATTTCCCAGAATAACGAGACTTGCTCCGTGTTCTCTGGTTTCAAATGAAGACAATTTTAATGGTTTCTTCTCAGCTTATATACCGTACAAGGCATTAAAGGAACAATCATCTCCCCACACACTAAGGCTAATTACTAACCATTCTAGACAGGTCGGCGCCAGCCTATAATTATCATGTCTAATCACTGCACATTCCTTCATTAACAGCATAACAAACTTAAAACCCCATCACACACTGAGTTCCCTAGGCAGACATTCCGTCTCCGCATACAGCTTGACACCTATTCACACCTCTGAGCATCACTAGGCTTTAGACAGTGTTACACATAAACAGTATTTAGCATGCATAATTAGAGTTCTGGGAGCAGACCTGGGTTAACACCTTTACACAAGGACAATGGAATGTCTTCCAGGCCCTGACTCAATTAGCATGTCACTAGTCAGGGCTAATCATAGAATGAGTCACTATTGACTGGTTGGGTCAACATCCTGCAGTATCTCAAAATCCTGCAATACGAACTATCAGTGATGTCCTATCTCATGTAATACATGAATTATGATTCACTTGCCACCCCATGCCCAAAGGGTACAGGGTGGACTCAGACCCAAGAGTTATCAGTGACGCTGACACAGGAGTATCCCCCATCCTCACAAAGTCTCTGGGTGTCCCGGGTCATTCCGTTACAATGACAAATAGAGAATGCCTGTATTCGGGGTACAGACTGCAAAAACACTGACAGAGGGTTCTAATCCCTCTCCACACTATCCAAAAAAAAAAGTTTTGCCTTAACTTATACTTTAACTGTTGTTCTCCCTCTTCATTCGTTACTTATTGTGTCTTATTCAGGGTGAAGGTCTGATTGTAGTTAAGGTTGAAGGTGAAGAGGAGCCACATGTAATGGGTGATGATCCATGTAAGGAGGAGGAGATCCCTCCAGAGATCAGCACAGGTGAGCAATAAACACTAAATCCAGAGAAGAGCCCCAGATTCTCCTTGTTCAGTCACTACAACAATCTCTTATTATTTCAATAGCACTCCAAACAAATAAACCTGCAAAAACACGCTTGGCTCAGTGCCGAAAAAAGACACATAAGCTACTTTGGTGCCAAACGCGTTGCGTCCCTCAGGTGTGAATGCAATCTCAATCCAGAGAACAGTCCCAGATCCTCCTTGTTCAGTCAATACAACAATCTCTTCTTCTTCCCCTCCTCTGTCAGTAGACAGTAATGGGGAGACAGTATGTGCCCAGTGGGGGAGTCAGGAGACATCAGCCTCTATTAGACTCCGGCTCTCCTCCTCACATCATGTCATTGTGTGTTACCAGCCAAGAGACGTGACCAGTCTCCCCCCCCCCCCCACACACACACACACTCTCTGGGGTCTCTCAGTACAGGGGGCTTCACTCTCATCTCTGTTCACAGACTCCAGAGACACTCCGAGAGACGTCAGCATTGAGGAAAATGAAGGAGGACTTGTGAGGATTAAAGAGGAGGAAGTTGCTGTAGAGATCAGCACAGGTGAGTAATAAACACAAACTTCAGAAAAGAATGACAGGTTCTCCTCGATTGAGTAGTATTGGTTGTGTTGTTTTGCTCTGTTGCAATTGGGTTGTATTCCCTTTTGGCTGCCAGCCTTCTGCTGTTTTATTTTCAAGTCAATTGAGGAAAGTGGAAGGATAGTACTGGACCCGCAGGGTCAAATGTTGCTGGTCTTGTTATTTAAAGTGGTTGTAGACCTAAGACATGAAATCTGAACAAAGCATATCCCTCTGTAGTGTTAGCATAGGGAAAGCGATAGTAGGCAGTGGGTAAGTTCGCTACACATCCCAAATTGTTATGGAAAGGAAAGGTACCCCAGGGGGCTTTGTGTTGCAGCTAGGAATAATAGTGTTGGATTGTATCAAAAACATTATTTACCGTATTTATCGGGGTATTGCGCGCTCCGGCTACTCTCGCGCAGGCTCGGCTACTCTCGCGCTCACGTCCTGTACGTCCAGGAAGTGAGCGCGAGAGTAGCCAAGCCTGCCCGACTATACACGAGTGTACTGCGCTTGGTATATGCCGGCGCAGTATTCAAACTAAGTCGGGGGTCGTCTTATACGCCGGTAACCTAACATCTTACCTTACCAGAATCGCGGCCGTACGATTTTTCAAAAGCCGCGCCTCCGACGTCTTCTGTTCCGTGATAGGCGGAAACAATCAGCTTCCCAGGAGGCACTGTGTTCAGTGTCCGCCTATCACGGAGGCCCTCTCGTCCTGTGTTCAGTGTCCGCCTATCACGGAGGCCCTCTCGTCCTGTGTTTAGTGTCCGCCTATCACGGAGGCCCTCTCGTCCTCGGACGAGAGGGCCTCCGTGATAGGCGAACACTGAACACAGTGCCTCCTGGGAAGCTGAATGTTCCGCCTATCACGGAACAGAAGACGTCGGAGGCGCGGCTTTTGAAAAATCGTACGACCGCGATTCTGGTAAGGTAAGATGTATAATGGGGCACGGTCTGGTCATGTAATGGGGCACGGTCTGGTCATGTAATGGGGCACGGTCTGGTCATGTAATGGGGCACGGTCTGGTCATGTAATGGGGCACGGTCTGGTCATGTAATGGGGCAGGTCTGGTCATGTAATGGGGCAGGTCTGGCATGTAATGGGGCACAGTCTGGTCATGTAATGGGGCACAGTCTGGCATGTAATGGGGCAGGTCTGGTCATGTAATGAGGCAGGTCTGGTCATGTAATGGGGCACAGTCTGGTCATGTAATGGGGCACAGTCTGGTCATGTAATGGGGCACAGTCTGGCATGTAATGGGGCACAGTCTGGCATGTAGTGGCATAGTCTGGCATGTAATGGTGGCACCGTGAGGCGAGGCATGACTAGTAGGAAAGGGGGTAGTCTTATACAGTGAGTATATCCCAAAACCAACATTTTGGCTGGAAAATTAGGGGGTCGTCTTATACGCCGAGTCGTCTTATACGCCGGAAAATACGGTAATAAAATAAATAAGAAAACAACAAAAAAACATTTATTAATCACTTAACCCCCGGACCATATTGCTGGTCAAAGACCAGAGTACTTTTTGCGATCCGGCACTGCGTCGCTTTAACGGACAATTGCGCTGTCGTGCGACGTGGCTCCCAAACAAAATTGGCGTCCTTTTTTCCCCACAAACAGAGCTTTCTTTTGGTGGTATTTGATCACCTCTGCGGTTTTTAGTTTTTGCGCTATAAACAAAAATAAAGCGAGAATTTTGAAAAAAAATAATATTTTTTACTTTTTGCTGTAATAAATATCCCCCAAAAATATATATAAAAAAAGATTTTTCCTCAGTTTAGGCCGATACGTATTCTTCTACATATTTATCGTAAAAAAAATCGCAATAAGCGTTTATTGATCGGTTTGCGCAAAAGTTATAGCGTTTACAAAATAGGGGGTATTTTTATGGCATTTTTATTAATATTTTTTTTTTTTTTTTTACTAGTAATGGCGGCGATCAGCGTTTTTTTTTTTTTTCGGTACTGCGACATTATGGCGGACACTTCGGACACTTTTGACACATTTTTGGGACCATTGGCATTTTTATAGCGATCAGTGCTATAAAAATGCATTGGATTACTATTAAAATGCCACTGGCAGTGAAGGGGTTAACACTAGGGGGTGGGGAAGGGGTTAAGTATGTCCCCTGGGTGTGTTCTTACTGTGGGGGGGGGGGTGGTCTCACTAGGGGAAGTCACTGATCTTCTGTTCATACGTTGTATGAACAGAAGATCAGCATTTCCCCCCTGACAGGACCGGGAGCTGTGTGTTCCGGCGGCGTGCGCGCGCGCCCCTAGTTGCCTGCGAGAGAGCCGACGTAGAGCTACGGGCTCTCGCGCAGGAGAGCCAACCTGCCGCCGGCGGCAGGTCGGCAAGTAGTTAAAGCGCCCCGTCCCGACGAGCTTGCGCGCAGAAGCAAACGCATACGTGAGTAGCGCCCGCATATGAAAACTGTGTTCAAACCACACAAGTAAAGGTATCAACGCGATCGTTAGAGCGAGAGCAATAATTCTAGCCCTAAACCTCCTCTGTAAATCAAAAGATGCAACCTGTAGAATTTTTTAAACGTCGCCTATGGAGATTTTTAAGGGTAAAAGTTTGACACCATTCCACGAGCGGGCGCAATTTTGAAGCGTGACATGTTGGGTATCATTTTACTCGACTTAACATTATCTTTCACAATATAAAAAAAAAATTTGGCTAACTTTATTTTTTAATTAACAAAAGTGTATTTTTTCCAAAAAAAGTGCGCTTGTAAGACCGCTGCGCAAATACGGTGTGACAAAAAGTATTGCAATGACCGCCATTTTATTCTCTAGGGTGTTAGAAAAAAAAAAAAAAATATATATATATATATATATATATATATATATATATATATATATATATATATATATATATATATAATGTTTGGGGGTTCTAAGTAATTTTCTAGCAAAAAAAAAAACAGTTTTAATCTTGTAAACACCAAGTCTGAAAAACAGGCAAGGTCCTTAAGTGGTTAAATAGAACAAAATAATACATACACAAGCTATGTATTAAAGCTACACAATTCTGGATAAACTGAGAATAAAAATAGAGATCACAATTCTGAAGTAAACCCGGCCTATTTTTGCAGTTTTTCTATTATTAAGTTATAACAGCTCATCGCAATGCTATATCTATATCTATATCTATATATATATATATATATATATATATATATATATATATATATATATATATATATATATATATATATATATATATATACCGTATTTATCTTGCTATAACGCGCCCCGGCGTATAGCGCGCACCCCCGAACTTGAAGGAAAATGAAAAAAAAAAAAATACTTACTTACAGTTTGGATGCCTCTCGTCGGTGTCTTGCCCGTCGTCCATCGGCGGCCTTGTCCGGTCCGGCGTCCTTCTGTGGCCTCCCCGCTCGATCTCCGCTTCCCGCACTGTGTTTGAACCACTCCGCCGACATATACCGAGCGCAGTACACTCGGGTATAGTCGGGCAGGCTCGGCTCCTCTCGCGTAAAGGACGTACAGGACGTGACCGCGAGAGGAGCCGAGCCTGCCCGACTATACCCGAGTGTACTGCGCTTGGTATATGTCGGCGCAGTGGTTCAAACACAGCGCGGGTATCGGCGTATATCGCGCACCCACGATTTTGCCCTGATTTTCATGACTGGCATGATATTGAGAAAAAACTTAAACGTAAGGAGCCCCCTATTGGGCGGGACCTATGGGCTTGAGCCCAGTCAAGCCCAATGGTAAGTCCGGCCCTGCCCTTACAAACAGTCGGAATTTCCGACAGAAAAAGGACTTTTTCTGTCACAAATTCCACTAGAAATGGATTGAGAGGAGGTTCTCAATTTTTATGTCGGAATTTCCAAACGTGTGTGCGGAGCTTTAGTGTCATTTCTGCTGCTTCCTTCCTCTGCTATCAGCATGAGTCACTTCTGATGAGTTTTTCTGACAACAAGCAAAAAAAGGTGACGGGGAGGGATCTCCAGCACACAGCTTTTGATTGACAGCCTCAGCTTTGTTCCTGTGTGTTGTTTGAAGAGGGGTGTGTCCCTTCCCTCCAATCAGGAGGATTGGAGAATGCCCAGGATATTAGGAGATAATTTGCCTTTTCATTTGTCCTACAAGGTTGAACTTACCCTTAAAGCCAGTGGGCTGGATTCAGGTAGATTTGCGCTTTTTTTACGGAGCCTCAGGGCAACGTTTTTGCCCTGTGCCCCCGCAAATGTACTGCGCTGCCCTTGAATCACTGAGCAGTAGCTCCGTAAATTGCGTGGGCGTGCTGGGAAAATGCCCGGCGTAAGCGCGCGCAATTTAAATGATCCCGTAGGGGGCGGGAATCATTTAAATTAGGCGCGTTCCCGCGCCGATCGTAGAGCGCATGCTCCATCGGGAAACTTTCCCGACGTGCATTGCGGCAAATGACGTCGCAAGGACGTCATTTGCTTCAAAGTGAACGTGAATGGCGTCCAGCGCCTTTCACGAATCACTTACGCAAACTACGTAAATTTGAAATTTCGCGACGCGGGAGCGACGGGTATACTTTAGCATTGGCTGCCCCAACTATTATAAGGGGCAGCCTTGCGCTAAAGTTGCCGTACGGAAACTCCGCACCTGGCTTGCGCAGGGCCCGCGCAAGTTTGTGAATCAGTGGTAGTATGCAATTTGCATACTACATGCTGATCACAATGGGAGCGCCCCCTAGCGGCCCCCACAAGAATGCAGCCTAAAATCTGCGTGGCATAAGAGCCTTATGCCGCGCAGATTTTAGGCTGCAGTCGGTGTAACGAGGTTCCTGAATCAGGAGCATTCGTTACGCCGGAGCAAGTAAGCAATTGCGCCGTGTAACCTATGGTTACACGGGTGCAATTGCTTCTTGAATCTGGGCCAGCGAGATTTGGAAATGATATTCACATGGCTGAAAAGAAAGATCTCCCTCCTTGTGTAAAGCTGTCTGTGTGCTTCCTGCAGGTGGACAGAATAAAAGGAACACCAGTACAGCAACCAGAGGTACCAGTCCGACTCCTTTGTATTCCCAGGCATCCTCAAAGAAAGATCATGAGATGTTCCAGGACTATCAGGTAGGTGGCATGGAAGTTCTTAAAGCACTAAAGCGGCGGCGCTTTGCGGCGGTTAATGATGGGATGTGGGGTTTCAGCACCTTGTACTTCCAGACCCCTTTACATTACACAGCACTTTGCACCTCTGGACCCCTTTATGTTACACAGCACCTTGCACCTCTGGACCCCTTTATGTTACACAGCACCCTGGACCGCTTTACGTTACACAGCACCCTGGACCGCTTTACGTTACACAGCACCCTGGACCGCTTTACGTTGCACAGCACCCTGGACTCCTTTACGTTACACAGCACCCTGGACTCCTTTACGTTACACAGCACCCTGGACCCCTTTACGTTACATAGCACTGCACCTCTGGACCCTTTTACATTACACAGCACCTCTGGACCCTTTTACATTACACAGCACCTCTGGACCCCTTTACATTACATATCGCTGCACCTCTGGACCCCTTTACATTACATATCGCTGCACCTCTGGACCCCTTTACATTACATATCACTGCACCTCTGGACCCCTTTACATTACACAGTCCCCCACAGTTTGTCACACAGACACCCCCTAACAGTTCTCGATCCCCTGCATGTTACACAGACCTCCCTACAGTGCAGACCCCCTCCCTACAGTGCAGACCCCCTCCCTACAGTACAGCCCCCCCTCTACAATGCAGCCCCCCCTCTACAATGCAGCCCCCCTCTACAATACAGCCCCCCTCTACAATACAGGACCCCCCTCTTTTCAGTACAGACCCCCCTCTCTACAGTACAGACCCCACCCCTATATTACAGAAACCCCCCTATATTTCAGACCACCCCCTACAATACAGAAACCCCCCTTTCAAACCCATAATGTATCTCAGATCAGCGCAGGACTGCATGTCGGGTCCCCTCCCCCTGTGTAGAGATAAAGGAGGAGGGGGAGGCGGCTTCACTCTGCTCGGCTGTGTGAGACAGCCGTGACTGATCAGATCATCAGATCCGTGGCCACCGTGCCAGAGAGAAGGGGATGGTTGCGGGTCCCAGCCCTCTGATGTGCCGACGGGTGTCACTGTCACCCGAGTGCTCCGACTCGCAGATGAGAGTGCACTGGGGGGAGACATGAAATGCGGCCCCCTTGCCACCGCAGCCCTATGGCTATGGTGTATATTATTTAGTCTGTATGAAAGTTATGGAGTCCACAGACTATGGAATATGAAAATGAAAAAAAATCCTGATGTATTTCTGGTCTATCTCATTTCTTGAGTCCTGAAAATGCCAGAACAGTAAAATTACCCCCCCAAGTGACTCCTTTTTGGAAAGTAGACAGTCTGTGGTATTTAGTAAGAAGCATGGCAATTTTTTTTTACATACTGTCACCAGTGCAGTGCAGCGTTATCATATAACTGGTGTGGTGGTGATAAGGGACACTGACTTGTGACCGTATTTAAAAAAATATATACCGTATTTATCGGCATATAACGCGTGCCGGCGTATAGCGCGCACCCCAAGCTGAGGAGGGAAGTTTAGGGAAAAACTTGCATTTTGGATGTTGTGCCCGGCGTCCATCGGCGGCCTTGACCGGCGTCTGTCTGCGGGCTTGCGCGGGTCCGTCCCGCCTTGCGCGGGGTCCGTCTGCTGTCTTGCCCGGCGTCCATCGGCGGCCTTGACCGGCGTCTGTCTGCAGGCTTGCGCGGGTCCGTCCCGCCTTGCGCGGGGTCCGTCTGCTGTCTTGCCCGGCGTCCATCGGTGGCCTTGTCCGCCGTCCGTCTGCTGCCTTGCGCGGGGTCCGTTGAGCCTTGTGGGTGTCCGTCTGCGGCGGGGTCCATCGAGCCTTGTGGGTGTCCGTCTGCGGCAAGGTCCGTCGAGGGGTTGCAGCGTCGTGTGTTCGAATTTGGCGCGCTGTGCAGAGCCAGATTTCCTGCGCACTCGGCTTCACTCGGCTCCTCTCGCGTGGCTGCGGGCGGAGCCGAGCGTAGCCGAGTGCGCTCGGCTCGGACAATGTCGGAGACAGCGGGGATTGGCGGGGTATCGGCGTATATCGCGCACCCACGATTTTCCCCTGATTTTAAGGGGAAAAAAGTGCGCGGTATATGCCGATAAATACGGTAATAATGTTTTTTTCTTCTTTGTAATAAAAAATATATATATATTTTTACATTCAGTAGACATGTGCAATTCGTTTTAGTTCCGAATACATTTTTTAACGAATTTAGACAAATTACTTCATTCCAAAATTTCCGAATTTTTCAATTTCGAATTTTCGAAAAAAAGCAAAAAAACGAAAAAAAATAAGTTTTTTTTTGGCAGTGCACATGTCTAACATTCAGTGACCAGAGTAATACAGTGTTACCATAGTATCTCTGTACTACTCTGAAGAGGGGATCAGGATTTTTATTTATTTTTATACACTGATTTCT
Source organism: Rana temporaria (assembly GCF_905171775.1). Lineage (NCBI taxonomy): Eukaryota > Metazoa > Chordata > Amphibia > Anura > Ranidae > Rana > Rana temporaria. The sequence continues at coordinate 166,889,533 of NC_053496.1, forward strand.
TATAAATGTACATTTTATAGTAATAAGCAACCATTTTTCCTGAATAAAAACGATTCATTCAGTGTTTAGTCACAGCTAATCACATGGTACATATGAGCTGTGATTGGCCCTGTCTGTACCATGTGATCACTGTGACCAATCAGAGCGCATCACAATATTACACAATGAAAGGCGTGAACCAAAGTCTTTCATTGTGTACAATGCTAATGTTATCTGCTGTGATTGACCACAAAGATCACATGGTAGCGGCAGTGGGCCGGTATAGTGATCTGTCATCGGCTGCGTCAGGTGGACGCAGCTTGTGACAGATCGCGCCGGAGCGCAGACGTCATATGACGTCCTCCCAGGGTACAAAGGGCTCCAGCCCGGCCATCATATTACATGAGGCCGGGCGGGAAGAGTGTTGAAGGTGAATAAAAAAAAATCAATGGTGGAAATGAAAAACGCTGCATTCAAAGCATTTCAAACGCTTTTTTTTGGTGACCAAGTCAGACTGTAAAGTCTTTGGAGAATCTAATGTTTGGATTGTTTTGTGTCCCTCAGGAGGAGAATCTTATTAAAGTTGAAGTTAAAGAGGAAGCAGAAGAAATAGAGGAGACCTACGTGACCGGGGATGAGCCGTGTAAGGAGGAAGTTCCTTCGGAAATTGGCACAGGTGACTATGAAGGGAGAGCATACTTAAACCAGCCATTCATGGATTGTAATTCAGCCAGTTCAGCAGGTACCGTATTTATTGGGGTATAGCGCGCTCCCGCGTATAGCGCGCACCCCTAAATTTGCCCCGAAATTCCTGTGGAAAAAAAGATTTTCGTACTTACAGTTTGGTATCTTGCGCGGCGTCCATCGGCGGCCTCGTCGGGTCCGGCGTCCGTCTGCGGCTTCTGGTGTCCTCTTCGTTGGGTCCGCTCGTTTCCTGCTTTCCCGTGCCGAGTTCGAATACTGCGCCGGCATATACCGAGCGCAGTACACTCGTGTGCAGGCTCGGCTACTCTATAGACTATACACAGCCAAAAACATTGGCTGTGAGCCTGCTGACAAAAACTCGTGCTGTGTCCAGCCAGAGCACGAGAGGTAGGGGGGCGCACGCCTGTGAACCAGGAAGCTTGGCGTGATGTATGGGTACATCGTGGTGCGCGGGGAAGCCACCGGCCAGCACTAAATTACTACTGGCCGGTCGGCAAGTGGTTAAACCTTTATAATCTTCTCTTTCACATTTTTCCTCTAGATGGACGATACAGAAGGTACAACATGGGAAAAGGACTCGTCACTTCTGCAGCCCGTGAAATAGAAGAGGATGACATCACTTCTGATTCTTCAGCAGAAAACCCAATTCAAGTAAAGGTCCATCCATTACCTAGACGTGCAGCTCCATCATCCAATCCTATACAAGGAGGGAGTTTTCATGACCCCCCATCTGTGGTTGACCACCACACCACATATGGAGGGGGAGAAACTTTCCCATGTTCGGAGTGTGGGAAATGTTTCACGCGGAGAGGAACTCTCACCGCACATCAGCGGTCTCACACGGGGGAGAGGCCTTTTTCCTGTCCCGAGTGTGGAAAATGCTTTTCCTGCAAGAAAATTCTCATCCGACACCAAAGAATCCACACAGGGGAGAAGCCGTATTCGTGTCCTGAATGCGGGAAATGTTTTACTCAGAAATCCGGTCTCATCAGACACGAGAGTGTTCACACGGGGGCAAAACCCTTTTCGTGTTCAGTGTGCGGGAAGTGTTTCTCCATGAAGGTGACTCTTACCAAACATGAAAAGATTCACACGGGGGAGAAACCATATTCTTGTTCGGAATGCGGAAAGTGTTTCTCCTCCGGGACAAATCTCGTTCGACACCAGAGATCCCACACAGGCGACCGCCCGTATCCGTGTTCCGAATGCGGCAAAAGCTTTGCGCAAAAGTCGTATCTGGTGGAGCACCAGAGACTTCACACAGGCGATCACCCCTTTTCCTGCTCTGAGTGCGGGAAGTGTTTCACTCAAAAGTCTCACCTCGTGAAACACAAAACCAGTCACACTGGGGAAAAGCCATTCGCATGTTCTGTGTGCGGGAAGTGCTTCACGCAAAAATCGGTTTTGGTTACGCACGAAAGGATTCACACTGGCGAGAAGCCGTATTCGTGTTCTGAGTGTGGGAGGTGTTTTACCGATAGGGCCACCCTGGTGAGACACGAGAGAGTCCACACAGGGGAGAAGCCATATTCGTGCTCTGAATGTGGGAAACAGTTTTCCAAGAAATACTCGCTCATTTGCCATCTCGGCTCGCACAGTGGAACAGAAGCTCCCCTCTCAGGGTGTGGCAATTGAGTCGGGGTGACCCTGGACAGCCTGATTATTGAAAACCATCTGGACAAGCGTCAGGCTCTGAGGAACTTGCTGTTGGCGCACTAGTACTTTATAATTCAGGCGGAGATTTTCCAACTGGTCAGAAAAAAAGATCAAGGCAGTCGCCAACTGCTCTACCCAGCCGTCTTGTCAGTTGAGTTGGGAAGCATATCATCACGGGACTTAACAATGTTCTTATGCTGCTTTTTGATTATTGTGGACATATATAAAGGAAACAGCAGAGGGCACCAACTAGGGTGGGATTCTCGTAGAATGGCGTATCTTGGCGGCGGCGTAACATATCCGATTTACGTTACGCCGCCGCAACTTAGACGGGCAAGTGCTGTATTCTCAAAGCACTTGCTCCGTAAGTTGCTGCAGCGTATCGTAAATCTGCCGGCGTAAGCCCGCCTAATTCAAATGTGGAAGGGGGGGGCGTGTGTTATGTTAAACTACTGTGACCCGACGTGATTGACGTTTTTCACGAACGGCGCATGCGCCGTCCGTGGAAATCTCCCAGTGTGCATTGCTCCTAATACGCCGCAAGGACGTATTAGTTTTGACGTGGACGTAAGTGACGTCCAGCCCCATTCACGGACAACTTACGCAAACGACGTAACTTTTTAAAATTTCGACGCGGGAACGACGGCCATACTTAACATTGGCTGCGCCTCATATAGCAGGGGCAACTATACGCCGGGTAAAGCCTAACGTAAACGTCGTAACTTTACTGCGTCGGCCGCGCGTACGTTTGGGAATTCGCGTATCTAGCTAATTTGCATACTCGATGCGGATTTCGACGGAAGCGTCACCTAGCGGGCCAAAAAAAAAGTGCAGTTTAGATCCGACGGCGTAAGACACTTACGCCTGTCGGATCTAATGGATATCTATGCGTAACTGATTCTAAGAATCAGTCGCATAGATACGATGGCTCAACGCAGAGATACGAGATACGACGGCGTATCTGGAGATACGCCGTCGTATCTCGGTTAAGAATCTGGACCTAAGTGCTGTATTTAAAAAAAATACTTTATTAAAAATAACAAATGGCAACTCGCAAGGTGTATAAGGATAAGAGCATGTCATTCACCCAGTGCGGTTTGCTGTTTAACCTCAGTGTTTCTTCAGAAACCAGGAAGCAAATGCCGCTGTCGGAGCTGTGTAGGCGCTCCCCGCGTCACGGCCCTCCCAGGTGTGACGACACTTCCAGTTTTGTGCAGTCCATGCGCTCCAGGATTTCTGGTTTTGTTTTTGAGTTCCTATACGACCAGTGGCGGCTAGTGCTCAAAATTTTTGGGGGGGCGCAAACAAATGAAAACAAAAAAAATTGCAGCCTCACTGTGCCCATCAAAGGCAGCCACTGTGCCCATCAAAGGCAGCCACTGTGCCATGCCATCAATTGTCGCCACTGTGCCATCAATTGTCACCACTGTGCCATCAATTGTCACCACTGTGCCATGCCAAACGCAGCCACTGTGCCATCAAACACAGCCACTGTGCCATGCCATCAATTGTCCCCCACTGTGCCCACATCAATTGTCCCCCACTGTGCCCACATCAATTGTCCCCCACTGTGCCCACATCAATTGTCCCCCCTGTGCCCACATCAATTGTCCCCCACTGTGCCCACATCAATTGTCCCCCCTGTGCCCACATCAATTGTCCCCCACTGTGCCAACATCAATTGTCCCCACTGTGCGCACATCAATTGTCCCCCACTGTGCCCACATCAGTTGTCCCCCACTGTGCCCACATCAATTGTCCCCCACTGTGCCCACATCAATTGTCCCCCACTGTGCCCACATCAATTGTCCCCCACTGTGCCCACATCAATTGTCACCCACTGTGCCCACATCAATTGTCACCCACTGTGCCCACATCAATTGTCCCCCAATGTGCCCACATCAATTGTCCCCCACTGTGCCCACATCAATTGTCCCCCACTGTGCCCACATCAATTGTCCCCCACTGTGCCCACATCAATTGTCCCCCACTGTGCCCACATCTATTGTCCCCACATCAATTGTCCCCACTATGCCCTGTAAAATGCTGCCAGTCAGATTGCCCTCCCCCGCCCGGCACTTACCTTTCTGGGGTTCGCCATCCTCCTTCCACGGTCCCTCGATGTCTTCTGCCGCCCTCGATGACGCTTCAGCCAATCAGGTTACTGATAACCAGAATCAGTGAACCTGATTGGCTGAGACGGCCGTCAGTCTTATCCAAGGGACGTAGCCCACTACGTTCCGAGGATAAGACATCAGGGAGCCGAAGGGCTGTACTGGGAAAGCCTGGCTCTGATAGGCACTTCCGCACAGCCAACCAGCTGTACTTATTCAGATAATCGGCGCCCAATGTCCGGTTATCCGAATAGACTGGCCACAATAACATACACTCATGCAATGCACGAGTGTATGTTATTTGCGCGGCGCTGCAGAACGAATTTTTAAAAGCCTTAAAGGGCCCATTTTTTTTTCTTTTTTATGACTACAGGAGGGGGGGGGGGGCGCCACTGTATACGACCCTGATAAGCAGCATCTGTGTCCTGGCTTCTGAAGACACACTAATGCTCAACAGCTAACCGCACTGGGGGGATGAAATGCTGTTATCCTTATGCACCTTGTGAGTTGCCATTTGTTATTTTTACTAAAATCTTTTCTTATATGCTGCACTTAGGTGGTGTCCTCTTCTGTTTCCTTTATACATTGCAGAGGTCACATTGAGGCGCTACCATGGATACTTTTGGACCTATGGACTTTTTCGTATAATCCTACACCCCCCACAAAACATTTACATGTCTGATTATGTTATAGCTCAGCTGTTCTCTATCTGCGCCATTCCAGATTAAAGTGGATTTAAACTAGGGTTGTCCCAATACCACTTTTTTGAGACCGAGTACAAGTACCGATACTTTTGTTTTAATGTCATGTGACAGTATTTTTTTTTTTTTTTTTTTACAGCGATTTTTTTTTTTTTAGGGTGGGTAGTGGATTGTGTGTGTGTTTTTTTTTTTTTCTATTATTATTATTATTTACATTTTATTTTTAAAATTATTTATTGCAATTTTTTTTCTTTTTTTTTAATTAGCCCTGTTGGGGGGCTTTGGAGAGGTATCAGGGGTCTTAACAGACCTCTGACATCTCCCCTTTAAGACAGAGAAAAGGACTAAGGACACATATATTCCCCAGTCCCTTTTCTCAGCTGCACTGGAAATGAATGGACAGGAGACAGAGGCTCCTATCATTCATAAACTGAAGCATCGTAAACGCAGTTTACAATGCTCAGTCATATGAATGGACGGAGTCAGTGATCACTGACTCTGTTCATTCAGAAAAGGTAGGAGCCGGGTTTAGCGGCTCCTACCGCCGCTCTCCATCCTGACAGAGGGGGCGGAGGAGGACACGGAGGGGGGAAGCAGCGGCACGGAGGGGGAGAGCAAAACAGAGGACGGCAGCGGCACGGAGGGGGGGAATAGAGCAGAGGACGGCAGCGGCACGGAGGGGGGGAACAGAGCAGAGGACGGCAGCGGCACGGAGGGGGGAACAGAGCAGAGGACGGCAGCGGCACGGAGGGGGGGGGACAGAGCAGAGGACGGCAGCGGCACGGAGGGGGGGAACAGAGCAGAGGACGGCAGCGGCACGGAGGGGGGGGAACAGAGCAGAGGACGGCAGCGGCACGGAGGGGAGGAACAGAGCAGAGGACGGCATCGGCACGGAGGGGGGGAACAGAGCAGAGGACGGCAGCGGCACGGAGGGGGGGGAACAGAGCAGAGGACGGCAGCGGCACGGAGGGGGGGAACAGAGCAGAGGACGGCAGGGGCTCGGAGGGGGGGAACAGAGCAGAGGACGGCAGCGGCACGGAGGGGGGGGGAACAGAGCAGAGGACGGCAGCGGCACAGAGGGGGGGAACAGAGCAGAGGACGGCACGGAGGGGGGGGACAGAGCAGAGGACGGCAGCGGCACGGAGGGGGGGAACAGAGCAGAGGACGGCAGGGGCACGGAGGGGGAGAACAGAGCAGAGGACGGCAGGGGCACGCAGGGGGAGAACAGAGCAGAGGACGGCAGCGGCACGGAGGGGGGAACAGAGCAGAGGACGGCAGCGGCACGGAGGGGGGGGGAACAGAGCAGAGGACGGCAGCGGCACGGAGGGGGGGAACAGAGCAGAGGACGGCAGCGGCACGGAGGGGGGGGGAACAGAGCAGAGGACGGCAGCGGCACGGAGGGGAGGAACAGAGCAGAGGACGGCATCGGCACGGAGGGGGGGAACAGAGCAGAGGACGGCAGCGGCACGGAGGGGGGGGAACAGAGCAGAGGACGGCAGCGGCACGGAGGGGGGGAACAGAGCAGAGGACGGCAGGGGCTCGGAGGGGGGGAACAGAGCAGAGGACGGCAGCGGCACGGAGGGGGGGGGAACAGAGCAGAGGACGGCAGCGGCACAGAGGGGGGGAACAGAGCAGAGGACGGCACGGAGGGGGGGGACAGAGCAGAGGACGGCAGCGGCACGGAGGGGGGGAACAGAGCAGAGGACGGCAGGGGCACGGAGGGGGAGAACAGAGCAGAGGACGGCAGGGGCACGCAGGGGGAGAACAGAGCAGAGGACGGCAGCGGCACGGAGGGGGAATCAGGTATCGGTAAAGTATCGGAGCATTTTCCCCGAGTACAAGTACTCGGGGAAATGCTTGGTATCGGTCCTGATACCGATACTAGTATCGGTATCGGGACAACCCTAATTTAAACCCACTCTCATCCTTTCTAAACTACTGCCGTAGTGCTGATCTATAAGGATATAGATGCCTCCTGCATGTTTCCTTACCTGTCAAATGTCTCCCCCTCTGTCTGTTATAAGAACTGAAAAACTGCAGATTATGTGGGTGGATCTGTTGTCTGGAGCTCTGTGGGTGGAGTCGTGATGTCAGTAGACTCCCCGCCCACCTCTACACTCCCCTTGTCAACATGCATTTTTTCCTGTGTATTCCTTACCCTAAATTCTGCTATGATCACTAACATCCAGTCAAAATCCAGAAAAGTAACCACATGACTTCAGAAAAGGAGTGGGGGTGGGAATTAAAAAACAATGCCTGTCTCCAGGCTAGATCATGAGATATGTAAATAACCTGTCACTCACAGCAAGGGGGCGGAACGGACTAAGGTTTTTCTCTGTAAGTCCGTTTTTATTTCACTGAACAATAAAAGAGGATTGCTCAGAGCTGGATTAACTCTGTGTGGCAAGACTGGGCACAGATGATAAGAAATCTTATACTGTACAATGTGACATTTACTCAACTAGTGATCAGGGGGAATGAGACATGAGGAAGCAAAGCCCTGCTTCTCCACCAAGGCAGCCACCTCCACACAGAGACACGGTACAGACCAAGGAATAACAATTCAGTATTGGGGAAAGGATCAGCTGCAGGTAGGCCACAGTCCATACTAGTAACTAGTCCTTTGCCCGTTGCCTGTCTTTTGGATTCAAAGGTTTATAAAATGCAGACACATGGCCTTAAGATACCCATTGTTATCAGATGACTCTATCAAACTGCTTGCATCCGGCTTGCGAGTCCCGCGGGAGTGGGCGTTCCTAACATGTCTGTGATTAACGTTTGACCAAAAACGAGCTCCCCCCGTCACGTTAGCCGCGTCACGGTTGGCGAAAGGAGCCGAACGGCGAGTCGGCGCTATACTGCGCATGCGCATCGCCGTTCGGCTCCTTTCGCCAATCGTGACGCGGCTTACGCGATGGGGGGGAGCTCGTTTTTGGTCAAACGTCAATCACAGACATGTTAGGAACGCCCACTCCCGCGGGACTCACAAGCCGGATGCCACGGGTGAATATGCTGTACAAAGGTATGTACAGCATAAAAAAAAAATTAATAGCCTTAATCGTATTGTAATGTGGGGGGGCAGTGTAATAAAAAAAAGTCGTTTTTAGGGTGAACCACCCCTTTAAGGCTGCGTTGCAGGCGCTATTACGCTAAAAATGGCACCTGCAAAGCGCCCTGAAAGAGCCGCTCCTTTATATGCAGAGGGCGTTGCGCCGGCAGAATGATAAAAAAAAGTCCTGCCAGCCGCATCTTTGAGGCGCTGTAGGAGCAGTGAATATACCTCTCCTACAAGGGCCCCTGCCCATTGAAATCAATGGAGCAACGCTCTCCAAAATGCCTGTATAGCGTCATTTTTCTGGGTGGGTTTAACCCTTTTTCGGGCGCTAGCGGGGGTTAAAACCGCAATGCTATCGGCCGAAAATCGCGGAAAAAGCGTCACTTTAGTGCCGACGCCCCCAGCGCTTCAGTGTGAAAGTAGCCTTACTGGTAATTGTGCGGTCAGTTTGTGGTGCTATAGGGCAGGCTGGGGTGCTATAGGGCAGGCTGGAGTGGCATAGGGCAAGTTGCATTGGCATAGGGCAGGCTGGGGTGGTATGGTGCCAGGTCAGGACTCTATGTAGGGACATGTGCAGCAGCGCAGTAGCTAACTTACAGCATGCCTGGAGATGCTGCTGTGTCCTCGTTTCTTTCTCCTTCAGCTGTGGGATCAGCCAGAGTGAAGGAGTCTGTGGGAGGAGTGGAGGAAGCAGCCAAACCCCCAGCTCCGTCCACCAACTCAGGCTGCCTCCGGAGACATTGGAGATCCCTGAGGGACAGCATTAGATGGGGGAGTGTTACAGGCAGGCAGACCCCCCCCCCGCGCACGGCTTGCGCGGGGGGGGACCTGGGAAACAGCACGGCGGCTGTGAGCTGTGAGAGAGACACCAACAAGGGGGAGGAGGAGGGAGGGGAGCACTCTGGCGCTTGAGCGCCCCCACCTCTGTGGCGCCTGGGTGAACTGCACCCCATCTAGGATCGGCCCTGATGTGACTCACATTCTGTGAGCTGTGTGTGCCGCACGGCGCCCCCTGTTACCCATGGCGCCCTGTGCAGCCGCACGACTCGCACACCCCAAAGGCCGGCCCTGCTTGCACGTTACCTTGCTCTTCGTTGTCTAGGGGATGAGATGAGAGTCTAAGAAACTTCAATGTCCACACAAGTTGTAAATCCCTTTTTCTGTCAGGTTTTATTTCACAATTCACACAAACTTGTATAGGTAGAGGGATGGCGGGTCAGGGGAAGGTTCAGGCACACGATGCAGATCACCGGGGAAACAAAAGTCACACTCCCCACTTTCCTCAGAGTGGGTGTTGCTCACCCGGAGAGGCCCCTCTCGCTGGCCTAGCAGCCGAGATGATGCATGGACTAAAAAGAATACAGTCTCTGCCACAGACCTTTCTTTGAAGGTAGAAATAAACTGTTCCAGAATCCTCTGCCACAGGATTTAGTACCCAGATTTCCAGCCGTACAGTTTAGAGCAGAGGTGTCAAACACAAGGCCCGCGGGGCCGAATCCGGCCCTCCAGGCCATTTCATGTGGCCCTCGCACCTCTCCTGCAGCTGCAGGAGAGCTTCAGCCCTCCTCTGGTCCTCCTCCAGTAGGGTGACCACATTTCCAAACTGCCATTCAGGGACACCACCCTCCTTCACAAAAATTTGCCAATTTTAACATTTTTCAGGAGCAGTGATTCTAATTATGCTTAAAGTGCCACAATAAAAAGGAACAATTCCTCTAAATATAGTGCCTGGGGGGTCCCCTTAGTCTGCCTGTAAAGTGGGGCATGTGTACCATGTATTGAACATGCTGCAGCAAAAATTAAATTTCTAAAGAAAAAAGAGTCAATAGCCCCCGGCTATTGGAAAAAAAAAAAAGCAAAACAAACCTAGTGCCCCCCCCCAGTCCATACCAGCACCCACAAGCTCTACCCCCCCCACCCCAAAGCATCACGTCCCCATCTTACCCTGGCTGGTGGTTGTGGTGGCATGCAGGCAGGGGGGTTTTAACAGAATCTGGAAGCCCCCAAAGGGTCTGGAATGGACTAGGGGTGGGGGACCCCACGCCGTGTTTTTTTTTTTTTACTTTTTTTTTCTGGCAGCTTTATTTTTTATTTAGCTGTCAGTGGGAAAGCCCATTGATAGCTGAAGACTCATCAGTTGTTAGGGATGTTGGCTTCCCAGCCCCACTCTCCCATAGGGTGGCTGTGTCAGTTTCATTCCGGGACACTGTATTGTCCTGGAATGAAGGTGCCCGGGACCCAGGACAGAACTGCAAAATGCGGGACTGTCCCGGGCAATCCGGGACACGTGGTCACCCTATCCTCCAGACCCTTCATTTCTGCTTTCAAGCAATGCATCCAGCTTTTTTGCAGCAGCAGCATAAGGAAAGGGGGTGCACTGTGATGTAAGGGAGAGTGGGGGACTCAACTTCTGGTGGTGGGGTGGTTCTTGACATCTAGATTATGGGGAGGGGAATGTGCTGGACATCTAATCTTCCAGATACAACCGGCCCTATTGAGGGCAATTATAATGCTCATGCGGCCCACGATAAAACACGGCAACACTGTATGGCATCAAAGAAAATGGTGCATCCCCCAATAAAGTCACCAGGCCTCTCCTGAGATAGCAGCCTTCCGCTCGGTCCTCCCCAGGTCAGGTCCTCCCCAGGTCAGGTCCTCCCCCGGTTTCCTCAACTGAGTGTCTTTCTTCCACAGGATCACCTTCAAAGTGCAGCCCCCAGTCAAGACAACTGGGCCTACCTGGCGGAAATGCAGCCTCGGGCCAACATGGTCCCGGGGCTGAAAATGGAGCATTACATACCTCGAGCCAGGAGGGCCACAAGGCAAAGAGCCCTGAGAAAATGGCGCCTGCCCCTTAAGTATCCTTCCCCAGCATGCCAAGCGGGGGACCACTCCCACTGGGCTGTTCCTGGGGAAAAACACCCAATACACTCTGGCCTGCCTGTGTTCCAACATTGGCCTGTGGTGGTAACGCCACCTACAGGCAAACAATGGGAAAACCCTTCAAGCACAGCCATAGCGGGAACAGAGGCTGATTTAGCCTTAAAGCGGGGGTTCACCCAAAAATAAATTTTTAACATTACATTCAGCCGAGTTTTCCTAATCACAATCGGCTGTTTATTTTTTTTTCGTACATACCTTATTTTCACTGCCACTTCCGGGTATGTCTTCTGCGGGACTGGGCGTTCCTATCTGATTGACAGGCTTCCGACCGTCGCATACAGCGCGCCACGAGTTGCCGAAAGAAGCCAAACGTCGGTGCGGCTCTATACGGCGTCTGCGCACCGACGTTCGGCTTCTTTCGGCAACTCGTGACGCGCAGTATGCGACAGTCGGAAGCCTGTCAATCAGATAGGAACGCCCAGTCCCGCAGAAGACATACCCGGAAGCGGCGGTGAAAATACGGTATGTACGAAAAAAAAACAGCCGATTGTCATTAGGACAACTCGGCTCAATGTAATGTTAAACATTTATTTTTTGGGTGAACCTCCGCTTTAATCATCAGAGTCTGAGCTAAATACAGCTCAGACACCCACTAAATTTAAACATAGCGCCTGGTCATCAGGAGCAGGGCGCTACAATACCCATATGAAATTGTAATATTTTTTTTCACAGAAATAGAGCATTCTTTTGGTGATATTTAATCACTTAAAGTGGTTGTAAACCCACTTTTTTTATTTTTGCCTACAGGTAAGCCTATAATAAGGCTTACCTGTAGGTATAAAGAATATTTCCTAAACCTATACGGTTTAGGAGATATTCCCCTCGCAATGCGCCACTGATTGCAGCGGCGCATGCGCAGGGGGGATCCTCGGCTGAAGGGCCGGGCCCGCCGACCCATGCCGGAAAGGAAATCTCCCACGCGCATGCGCGGGAGTGACATCATCGCCGCTCCAGCCAATCACAGCGCTCAAGCAGCGATACCCGGAAGACACGCTCGGCTCAGCGTGGACCAGGTAAGTTCCCTACCTCGTTCCGAATGTAAGTATTTCATAATGAGCTAATATGCGGTGCATACTAGCTCATTATGGCTTTTTCCTTGCAGGTGTAAAAAAATTAAATACATTTTATGCGGGTTTACAACCGCTTTAAGCCATGAGCCTGTTTTTCAGACTTGTTTACACGTTAACCGGTTGCCGACCGCCGCATGTATATGTACGTCCACAGAATGGCACGTACAGGCATATGAGCGTACATGTACGTCCCCGCCTTTCCGCGGGTCGGGGGTCCGATCGGGACCCCCCCCCCCTGGTACATGCGGCGGTCGGAAACCCGCGGGGAGCGATCCGGAACGAGGGCGCGGCTATTCGTTTCTAGCCGCCCCCTCGCGATCGCTCCCCGGAGCTGAAGAACGGGGAGAGCCGTATGTAAACACGGCTTCCCCGTGCTTCACTGTGGCGGCTGCATCGATCGAGTGATCCCTTTTATAGGGAGACTCGATCGATGACGTCAGACCTACAGCCACACCCCCCTACAGTTGTAAACACACACTAGGTGAAGCCTAACTCCTTCAGCGCCCCCTGTGGTTAACTCCCAAACTGCAACTGTCATTTTCACAATAAACAATGCAATTTAAATGCATTTTTTGCTGTGAAAATGACAATGGTCCCAAAAATTTGTCAAAATTGCCCGAAGTGTCCGCCATAATGTCGCAGTCACGAAAAAAATCGCTGATCGCCGCCATTAGTAGTAAAAAAAAAATTATAAAAATGCAATAAAAATATCCCCTATTTTGTAAACGCTATAAATTTTGCGCAAACCAATCGATAAACGCTTATTGCGATTTTTTTTTTTACCAAAAATAGGTAGAAGAATACGTATCAGCCTAAACTGAGGAAAAAAAAATTATATATGTTTTTGGGGGATATTTATTATAGCAAAAAGTAAAAAATATTGCATTTTTTTCAAAATTGTCACTCTATTTTTGTTTATAGCGCAAAAAATAAAAACCGCAGAGGTGATCAAATACCACCAAAAGAAAGCTCTATTTGTGGGGAAAAAAGGACGCCAATTTTGTTTGGGAGCCATGTCGCACGACCGCACAATTGTCTGTTAAAGCGACGCAGTGCCCAATCGTAAAACCTGGCTTGGGCATTTAGTTGCCTAAAGGTCCGGGGCTTAACCGGTTAAAAACAATTTTTTTTTTTGATAGAAAATTACTTAGGACCCCCAAACATTATATATTGTTTTTTTTTTTCTAGCACCCGAGAGAATAAAATGGCGGTTATTGAAATACTTTTTGTCACACCGTATTTGCGCAGCGGTCTTACAAGCGCACTTCTTTTGGGAAAAGAAAACACTTTTTTTAATTAAAAAATAACACAACAGTAAAGTTAACCCAATTTTTTTTTATATTGTGAAAGATAATGTTACGCCGAGTAAATTCATACCCAACATGTCATGCTTCAAAATTGCGCCCGCTCCTGGAATGGCGTAAAACTTTTACCCCTAAAAATCTCCATAGGCAACGTTTAAAAAACTTCTACAGGTTGCATCTTTTGAGTTACAGAGGAGTTCAAGGGCTAAAATTATTGCTCTCGCTCTAACGATTGTGGCGATACCTCACTTGTGTGGTTTGAACACCGTTTTCATATGCGGGCGCCAGTGTTGTCAGTAACGGCGTTAAAATAAACGCCGTTACGTAACGCAGCCACTTTTGAGGGAAACGAGTAATCTACCTGATTACTCTTCCCCTCATGGTAACGCCGTTCCCATTACTTGGGCGGCGTAACCGCAATTGCATCTACCACCAACTAGATGGCCGTTGCCTGAACTGTGATAAAAGTCCCGCCCTCCTCTTAGACCAGGTCGTGTGATAGACCCAGGCCCAGATTCAGGTAGATCCGAGCAATATTTGCGTGGGCAAAGAGCAAATATTTTTTCTCTGCTCCCACGCAAATATTGCGTTTTGCCCGCGATTCACGGAGCAGTTGCTCCGTAAATTGCGCGGGCGATATGCTAAACAGCCGGGCGTAAGGCTGCCTAATGTAAATGATCCCGCCGGGGGGCGGGAATCATTTAAATTAGGCGCGCTCCCGCGCCGAGCGAACAGCGCATGCTCCGTCGGGAAACTTTCCCGACGTGCATTGCGGCAAATGACGTCGCAAGGACGTCATTTGCTTCTAAGTGAACGTGAATGGCGTCCAGCGCCATTCACGGTTCACTTACGTAAACGACGTGAAATTTAAATTTCACGAGCGGGAAGCGCAGCTATACTTTAGCATTGGTTGCCCCTGCTATTAGCAGGAGCAGCCTTATGCTAAAGTCGCCGTACGGAAACTCCGTACCTTGCGTGCGCAGAGCCCGCGCAACCTTTGTGAATCGGTGGTAGTATGAAATTTGCATACTATACACAGATCACAATGGCCGCGCCACCTAGCGGCCAACGCAAGAATGCAGCCAAAGATATGAAGGCATAAGGAGGCTTATGCCTGTCATATCTTAGGCTGCAGTCGGTGTAACGAGGTTCCTGAATCAGGAGCACTCGTTACACCGGAGCAAGTAAGCACTTGCGCCGCGCAACCTATGGTTGCGTGGGCGCAAGTGCTTCTTGAATCTGGCCCCCAGTGTTCTGTCTATCTAGTCTAGGAGGAGGGCGGGACTACTTTCACAGCGCGCCAGAACTTTTCAGTGAGCTTCTGACACCGCAGGAGGCGGAGCAGGAGATCCCGATGCACACACTGGCTGGTGAGACATCGTTGGGCACAGTAAGGCTGCAATGGTAAGGGGGGCTTGTAATGATGGTGGGGGGGCTGCAATGGTAAGGGGGGCTTGTAATGATGGTGGGGGGGCTGCAATGGTGAGGGGGGCTTGTGATAATGGTGAGGGGGGGCTGCAATGGTAAGGGGGGCTTGTAATGATGGTGAGGGGGGGGGGGCTGCAATGCTGTGCTATGGGGAAATCTGATGTGCTGTGCTATGGGGAAATCTGATGTGCTGTGCTATGAGGGGACTCTGATGTGCTATGAGGGGACTCTGATGTGCTATGAGGGGACTCTGATGTGCTATGAGGGGACTCTGATGTGCTATGAGGGGACTCTGATGTGCTATGAGGGAATCTGATGTGCTATGAGGGGAATCTGATGTGCTATGAGGGGACTCTGATGTGCTATGAGGGGACTCTGATGTGCTATGAGGGGACTCTGATGAAGGGATTATGTGAAATACTAATAAGTTTATGTTGATTAACTGTTTTTTGTGCACTACAAAAAAAAAATCTGTGCAGTGTGCAAAGGTATTTGTTTATATTGTTTTTCAAACTATAGTCCGGCCCCCCAACAGTCTGAGGGACCGTGAACTGGCCCCCCCCCCCCCCCCGTTTAAAAAGTTTGAGGACCCCTGTCATAGACCCTCCATATTATATGACCCCTCCAGCCTGCGCGCTGTACTGTGTGCGTCACATGGTGACAGAGGAACAGGAAGCGCTCTCTACTAGGTACTAGGCTCTGATTGGGCGGACCTTCTGTCCCATTTGTCACGTGACCGTCTGTCAGGTGTAGATATACACAAGGCCGGGGATATGGTGACAGCAGGTAAGTGTCCGCTCTGTGTACTCACCGGTAAGTGTGTTGTACTCGGCTCTGTCCTGTGCCTTGTTGTTCCTCCATACAGTGATAAGTGTTGTGTGTATTGTACACAGTGTTGTGTTACCTCACACAGCTCTCCCTGCACAGTAATAGACCTTTGTAGTAGTATTGAGTTGCTCTCCACACTGTAACACACAGAGCCCAGAGGTGTCGTATACACTGGCCCGGATTCAGGTAGATTTGCCCCTTATTTACGGAGGCACAGGGCAGCGTTTTTGCCCTGCGCCCCCGCAAATTTACTGTAATGTAAATGATCCCGTAGGGGGCGGGAATCATTTAAATTAGGCGCGCTCCCGCGCCGAGCGTAGAGCGCATGCTCCGTCGGGAAACTTTCCCGACGTGCATTGCGGCAAATGACGTCGCAAGGACGTCATTTGCTTCAAGGTGAACGTGAATGGCGTCCAGCGCCATTCACGGTTCACTTACGTAAACGACGTTAAATTTGAATGTCGCGAGCGGGAGGCGCAGCTATACTTTAGCATTGGCTGCGCCTGCTATAGCAGGAGCAACCTTATGCTAGAGGCGCCGTACGGAAACTCCGTACCTTGCGTAGGCAGGGCCCGCGCAACTTTTGTGAATCGGTGGTAGTATGCAATTTGCATACTACACGCCGATCACAAAGGCCGCGCCCCCTAGCGGCCAACGCAAGAATGCAGCCTGGGATGTGAAGGCATAAGGAGGCTTATGTTTATCACATCCTAGGCTGCATTCGGTGTAACGAGGTTCCTGAATCAGGAGCACTCGTTACACCGGAGCAAGTAAGCACTTGCGCCGCGCAACCTATGGTTGCGCGGGCGCAAGTGCTTCTTGAATCTGGGCCAATATTTTTTACTTTTTGCTATAATAAATATCCCCCAAAAACATATATAAAAAATTTTTTTTTTTCCTCAGTTTAGGCCGATACGTATTCTTCTACCTATTTTTGGTAAAAAAAATCGCAATAATCGTTTATCGGTTGGTTTGCGCAAAATTAATAGCGTTTACAAAATAGGGGATAGTTTTATTGCATTTTTATTTTTTTTATTTTTTTTACTACTAATGGCGGCGATCAGCGATTTTTTTCGTGACTGCGACATTATGGCGGACACTTCGGACAATTTTGACAAATTTTTGGGACAATTGTCATTTTCACAGCAAAAAATGCATTTAAATTGCATTCTTTATTGTGAACAGTTGCAGTTTGGGAGTTAAACACTGGGGGGGCTGTAACATTTAGGGTTCAGTGTGTGTGTGTGTTTACAACAGTAGGGGGGTGTGGCTATAGGAGTGACGTCATCGATCGAGTCTCCCTAATAAAAGGGATCAATCGATCGATGCGCCGCCACAGTGAAGCACGGGGAAGCCGTGTTTACACACGGCTCTCCCCGTTCTTCAGCTCCGGGGAGCGATCGCGACGGAGCGGCTAGAAACGAATAGCCGCGTAGTCGTCCCGGATCGCTCCCCGAGGCTTGCCGACCGCCGCATGTACCGGGGGGGGGGGGGGGGTCCCGATCGGACCCCCCACCCGCGTCAAGCAGAGGACGTATAGGTACGCCAATGTGCCTGTCCGTGCCATTCTGCTGACGTATATTTACATTAAGGAGGTCGGCAAGTGGTTAAAATGCCTCCCATGGATTAAATCTAGCAAAATCCCCGCATATAACTAATTCTGCCTTCTGGGACCTGTATGCGCAAAGTGGTTGGAGAATGGCAAAGATGTTTTTATTACAAATTATTTGAGCAGACTGCAGTACCCTGTTCCCTTTTACCATTTTCTTTTATGCTCGAGCGTGCGCCATCAAACTGATTTCTGGGCCGGCACCTATGGTACTTGGGCTCCCAATTTACCTGGGCTGGAACTGTTTTACCTATATTCCCACGCCAAGCTGGCCGGGAAAATAAACCATCTTCCTTGCCATCTTAGTTGATCAAGATGGCAGGGAAGACGGGAAGATGGAGAGAGGACGTTCTCCGAATTATTTTCCACAGTGTACAACAAAGTGTTTTTGTCTACAATCCTATGTAAAGTTATCAAAAACACTGTACACGGAAAATGGGGGCGGTGGCCCTACTTGTTCTTCCTTTCCATGTTTGGCTGAGTTCCTGGAGAATCCCCAGTGACCTTGCCGATTGGTCTACAGTAGCAAATATTCTTTATAGGGCTGGTTTGCTTGCCTCAGCACCCATCCCACCCATCCCTCTTTTCGCAGCACGGGCTTGGGACCGGCCATGGCAGAGTTAAAAAAATATTGAAAACGTTCCCAATGTAGGACACAGACCTTCAAGGTAATTTGATCATGTGCCTTTGGGGGAAGGGGGAAGGGAAGGGAAGGTCACTTCCTCCACAAGACCAGTATTGGCGCATTGACGCACATTTAACCAGAATTGCTATCTCTCTTCAGACACTATGTACTCGGGGCGAACGGATCCTGCTGTCTATCCTCCGTAAAGGGGTACACCCTCTTCCCACACTTTACAGTCGAGACAAGCACACCAGACGGGACAGCAGAGAAGAGATGTACAGTGGAACTTTAGATTACGACTGTATACAAACTCTTTTTAGCCCTTTGCACAGTAAACTGCCTTAAAGGAACATGGAGTTGGTGAGGGAAAGGGTGAAAGGGAAATAAGGGAAGCGGGAAGGCCCTCCACTGCCTTAAAGGAACATGGAGTTGGTGAGGGAAAGGGTGAAAGGGAAGCGGGAAGGCCCTCCTCCTTTCTCAGCACGGACTTGGGACCGGCCATTGTGGAGTTACTCGCACCCGAAAAAAAACGCACCGGCCTCCAACCTCACCTTATAGCCGGCCCGCCACACACCTGGAAAAAACACGCACCCGAAAAAACGCACCGGCCTCCAACCTCCCCTCATAGCCGGCCCGCCACACACCTGGAAAAAACGCGCACCCGAAAAAACCTTCAGAGGGAAGGCCCTCCTCCTTTCTCAGCACGGACTTGGGACCGGCCATGGTGGAGTTAACTTCAATAGGCCCTCTTCTTCTTTTATGCGCGAGACGCGATTTTGCAGCTTAAAGCATGTGATATTCAAATAGCAGCATTCCTGGAATGATATTACAGTTCATAAAACCACACAGCCCAGTTAGTGATCCAAAAAACTGAAAAAAGAGTGCTGTCACACAGGTTCTCCCCCAAGGTAATGGACGCTCACCTCAGAGCTTGCGACCTTGCAGCTAAGCTATCAAGTGCCGGTCGGTTCTCTTTGATTGTCTGGCTTTTCGGAACTGTTTGTGCCTCGGACTATAAACTTAATATGCCCATGAGGGTCAGTAAGGAGCGCCTCTCTACCAAATTTGAAGTTCCTCTGGATTTATGGCTCCGGAGATATTGACCACTAAAATCCAAATTCATGACTAGCGGGCTTACCTCTTACCGCTACGTTTCCAGCAAGGGAGCTGTAAAGTACCAGTCAGTTTTCTTTGATTGGCTGGCTTTTCGAAACCGTTTGTGCATCGGACTCTAAACTTAGTATACACATGGGGGTCAGTAAGGAGCGCCTCTCTACCAAATTTGAAGTTCCTCTGATTTATGGCTCCGGAGATATTGACCACTAAAATCCAAAATTCATGCTGACAAGGTGGCACCGGAGCCCGACTAGCGGGCTTACCTCTTACCGCTACGTTTCCAGCCAGGGAGCTGTAAAGTACCAGTCAGTTTTCTTTGATTGGCTGGCTTTTCGAAACCGTTTGTGTCTCGGACTCTAAACTTAGTATACACATGAGGGTCAGTAAGGAGCGCCTCTCTGCCAAATGTGAAGTTCCTCTGATTTATGGCTCCGGAGATATGGCCCGCAATGTGAGCTGTCAAGTGCTCTCTTTGGGTGGCTGGCTCCGAAAATATGCTTACCTATATATCTGCAGCAACCTTTCCCGCCGCCCTCTGAAAATAGTTACTGTTGATTTAGGGGCAGTCTCTCACAAATCTACCCGACCTCCTGGAACTCCTTCCCGGACACAATTGCTGAAATTTCCCCCTCTCGTGGAAGTGCTAGGATCTTCAAATTTGGTGACAGTTTATCTTTAAAAAAGGGGGAACAAATTGCTCTCACGCCCACAAGATCTACTTCTCATACACAATTTATATATCAAAACGTAGGTATTTTTGTCTGGTTTCAGGCAATATGCTCAGTTTTGTGATATGCCTTTTACTTTTGGTAGCTGGAGCTTCTAAAGGACAAGAGTTCCGAAATTTCTCCCATTGACTGTCATGTAAAAAAAATTATAAATCTCCAAGCAAAACGCTCGCAGAACCTCTTTTATAAATCGCTGTCATGCCCACATTTTTAAGTTTATCAACATAAATTTTATACCGATACGTTCACAAAAGCTTTGTGTTTCTAGCGGTGAAGTCGCTGTTTCGATAGCATGTACGGTTGTGGATTTATTAAGGTTTGTTTGAAGGCTTCAATCTCTCATTTGGTGTGTGGATTAAAGCGTTTGTAAAGGTATTTTTTCCCTAAATGGCTTCTTTTACCTCAGTGCAGGGGGGAGGGGCGAGCAGGAAAGTCAGGATACTCTCTACTTTGCAGATAGAGAAAGTACGGTTGTGGATTTTTTAACCACTTAAACCCCGGACCAATATGCTGCCTAAAGACCCAAGGGTTTTTTACAGTTCGGGACTGCGTCGCTTTAACAGACAATTGCGCGGTCGTGCGACGTGGCTCCCAAACAAAATTGGCGTCCTTCTTTCCCTACAAATAGAGCTTTCTTTTGGTGGTATTTGATCGCCTCTGCGGTTTTTATTTTTTGCGCTATAAACAAAAATAGAGCGACAATTTTGAAAAAAATTCAATATTTTTTACTTTTTGCTATAATAAATATCCCCCAAAAACATATATAAAACATTTTTTTTCCCTCAGTTTAGGCCGATACGTATTCTTCTACCTATTTTTGGTAAAAAAAATCGCAATAATCGTTTATCGGTTGGTTTGCGCAAAATTTATAGCGTTTACAAAATAGAGGATAGTTTTATTGCATTTTTATTTTTTTTACTACTAATGGCGGCGATCAGCGATTTTTTACGTGACTGCGACATTATGGCGGACACTTCGGACAATTTTGACACATTTTTGGGACCATTGTCATTTTCACAGCAAAAAATGCATTTAAATTGAATTCTTTATTGTGAAAATGACAGTTGCAGTTTGGGAGTTAACCACAGGGGGCGCTGTAGGAATTAGGGTTCACCTAGTGTGTGTTTACAACTGTAGGGGGGTGTGGCTGTAGGACTGACGTCATCGATCGAGTCTCCCTATAAAAAGGGATCACTCGATCGATGCAGCGCCATAGTGAAGCACGGGGAAGCCGTGTTTACATACGGCTCTCCCCGTTCTTCAGCTCCGGGGAGCGATCGCGACGGGGCGGCTAGTTTATCAACATAAATGTTATACGTTACGTTCACAAAAGCTTTGTGTTTCAAACGGTGAAGTCGCTGTTTCGATAGCATGTACGGTTGTGGATTTATTAAGGTTTGTTTGAAGGCTTCAATCTCTCATTTGGTGTGTGGATTAAAGCGTTTGTAAAGGTATTTTCCCCTAAATAGCTTCTTTTACCTCAGTGCAGGGGGGAGGGGCGAGCAGGCAAGTCAGGACACTCTCTACTTTGCAGATAGAGAAAGTACGGTTGTGGATTTATTAAAGTGGAGTTCCACCCATTTTCCTAACTTTGTCTGGGCTGCATGCCCTTAACTTATATTTCTCCAAATGGCAATTATTTGTTTATTTTTATGCCTCTAAATACGTTTTTTGTCGTTTGTTCCGCCCCTAATCCGCCTTGGCGAATGAGTCAATAGGCGATTCGCAAGGGTTCCTGGGATAGCGGCGTCATGTATCCCAGGAGCCCTTGTGAATCGTCTATTTTGCCGAAATCTCGTGTTTTTTTTTGCGCGTGACGCGAGTGGGAGGGGCTACTGTTCAGCCGGGAGGAAGTAAAGATCTCCTCCAACCGTAAGTATGTGACCTGGCTGTTCAGGGGATTGCAGTAGGACGGGAGTCAGGGGGCGGCCCCAAGTCTCTGCAGGCAGGACGCATGACACCGGAGATCGAGCGGGCAGCATAGGAGAACCGGAGAGAGCAGAGAGAGAGGACATCTCTCACCGTCCGCCCTCACAGTGCCATGGAAACGTCTCCCTGCTTTTCCGCCCTTACTATGCAAAGCTGCCGGCCTGACACCCCCCTTAGTACGCCACTGCATCCGCCTGCCCTGACTTGTGTCCTTCGGTGAGGTCACAAGGGCTGACGTACGCATAGGACGCAGCTCGTCTGTCCATTGGGTCGGTGCAGCAGCTGATGGGGCGGATACCCATCGAGCTGACTGCACACGACCTATCGGGTTAGCGGAGGGGCGGGGACATTCGCTTACGTCCTTCCCTCATAGCGCAAGCCAATCACGAACCAACGGAGCGGCTGACGTGGGCGGAAGCTCAAGGCACAGCTTGCCTGTGTATGAGGGTCGGTAACCCATTTAGCTGTCAGCGCGCGACCTATCAGGACAGAGGAGGGGTGGTAACATTCGGACACTTCCCATTATTTAAAGCAGGGGTCGTCAGCCCCCCGGGCCGCGGCGCCTCTGCAGCTGGGCTGCATGACATTGTAAGGCGGGCAGGTGGATCAGACAGGCGGATGCAGTGGCGTACTAAGGGGGGTGTCAGGCCGGCAACCCCCCCCGCGAATGAAACGAGAGTGTGCGGTGACAGTATATACAGCAGAGCATGTGGCGGGGGGCGGGCGTGCGAGGAGGGGGTGGGGGCTGCACCCGAGCCAGTCGGCGGCATATCTGGTACCTGCGCGATGATCCCCTTCTCTCACGGCTCTGATCAGTCTCGGGCAGCTGCTGTCAGCCGAGCAGAGAAGCCGCCTCCCCCTCCTCCTGCATGCACAGCACTGTATAGACATAGAGGAGGAGGGGGAGGCGGCTTCTCTGCTCGGCTGACAGCAGCTGCCCGAGACTGATCAGAGCCGTGAGAGAAGGGGATCATCGCGCGGGTACCAGATATGCCGCCGACTGGCTCGGGTGCAGCACCCCCGCCAATCCACCACATGCTCCGCTTGGGCACTCTATGTATATTCTGTCACCGCACACTCTTGTTTCATTTGCGGGAGGGGGGTGGGGGTTGCCGGCCTGACACCCCCCCCCCTCCCCGCCTTGCCACTACTTCGGGCTCTCTGTCTGTGGTGTGTGTCTCTGTGCAATGTGTCCAGCCTCATCACACCACAATTGTCACTTTCTGGCCACCATATAGTGGCGGGGGCCTGCACTGTAGCGGGAGCCTGCACTGTAGCGGGGGCCTGTACTGTAGTGGGGGCCTGTACTGTAGCAGAGGTCTGCACTGTAGGGGGGTCTATGTAACATGCAGGGGGTCCAGAACTGTTAAGGGGGGTGTCTGTGTAACATACAGGCGTCTAGAGGTGCAGGGTACTGTGTAATGTAAAGGGGTCCAGAGCTGTGGGGGGGCTGTATAATGTAAAGGGGTCCAGAGGTGCAGGGTGCTGTGTAATGTAAAGGGGTCCAGAGGTGCAAGGGCTTTGAAATATAAAGGAGTCCAGAGGTACAAGGGCTGTGTAATGTAAAGGGTCGAGAGGTGCAAGGGCTGTGTAATGTAAAGGGGTCCAGAGCTACAAGGGCTGTGTAATGTAAAGGGGTCCAGAGTTGCAGGGTGCTGTGTAATGTAATGTAAAGGGGTCCAGAGGTACAAGGGCTGTGTAATGTAAAGGGGTCCAGATGTGCAGGGTGCAGTGTAATGTAAATGGGTCCAGAGTTGCAGTTGTGGAGAGGGGTACACAGAATTGACAAAAAGAGATTGAAGGATGCAGAGGTATGCAGGGGGCACAGTGGGGTGTTTTTACATTTTAGGGGGGGGTGCCAGATATTGGATCCACCCTGGGTGCCAAATGCTCTAGGTACGCCCCTGGGCGGATGAGAGAAGCGCGCTGGCGAGCAGAGATGACATTTCTCTCCGCCCCACCTAGCATCACTGCTCTTCCGCCCTCACAGCGTGCTGAATGTCGGCGGGGAGCAGAGAGATTACATCTCTCACCACCCGCCCGTTTACTCCGATCTCCTGCCCTCACTCAACGACCACTGAACCAGTGCCACCAATGCAGTGACAATCCACATCTGGTGGCACTGGCAGGTGATGTGGCAAGTGGCATTCCTCATCTGGTGGCCTTGAAAGGTGATGTGGCATTCC
Organism: Rana temporaria; assembly: GCF_905171775.1. Classification (NCBI taxonomy): domain Eukaryota; kingdom Metazoa; phylum Chordata; class Amphibia; order Anura; family Ranidae; genus Rana; species Rana temporaria. Next base: position 166,913,509 of record NC_053496.1, read on the forward strand.
TCATCTGGTGGCACATGCAGGTGACGAGGCATTCTTCATCTGGTGGCACTGGCAGGTGACGTGGCAAGTGGCATTCCTCATCTGGTGGCACAGGCAGGTAACGTGGCATTCCTCATCTGGTGGCCCAAGCAGGTGACGTGGCATTTGTCATCTGGTGGCACAGGCAGGTGACGTGGCAAGTGGCATTCCTCATCTGGTGGCACTGGCAGGTGACGTGGCAAGTGGCATTCCTCATCTGGTGGCGTGGCATTCCTCATCTGGTGGCACTGGCAGGTGACGTGGCAAGTGGCATTCCTCATCTGGTGGCACAGGCAGGTGATGTGGCATTCCTCATCTGGTGGCACTGGCAGGTGACGTGGCAAGTGACATTCCTCATCTGGTGGCACAGGCAGGAAACGTGGCATTCCTCATCTGGTGTCCCAAGCAGGTGACGTGGCATTTGTCATCTGGTGGCACAGGCAGGTGACGTGGCAAGTGGCATTCCTCATCTGGTGGCACAGGCAGGTGATGTGGCATTCCTCATCTGGTGGCACTGGCAGGTGACGTGGCAAGTGACATTCCTCATCTGGTGGCAGGCGACGTGTAAAGTGACAAGCTGCATCTGGTGGCAGGCGACATGGCAAGTGGCACGCTCAAGGCTAATACTGATTCTGTATTATGGTGAGTTGAACTATTTAATTTATATTACAATGTAATATAATAAATTAATGTTCTTCAATCATTCTGACACCATACCAACCATGGTGCTGTGATGATTGAAGCGCCAACAGCAGAACACCAGCTATTGCCCGCGAAAAATTGCTTACCCCCCGCATGTGCGTTAGAAATTGGGGACGTGTCATAAATACCCCCAAATTCTACCAGGGGTCGGCAATCTGGTTCCCAAATGCTGGTTACATTTTGGGGTGTCTGTGACCTTTGGTTTGGGAGTTGTAGTCTAAAAATACAGGGTCGGGCCAAGCTGGCCAAATTTTCCCCATAGATTTCAATGTTACACCCTGGGGCTAAGGTCGCTGGACAGCTTGGGGTGGTAGATGGGTAAAACTCTGACCATCATTAAGTGGACTGTTACAACCCCACCCATGCTTAAGGGTTGCTGGTCAGCTTTGGGAGTCATGGTGAGGGGTATCAAACAGTTTATGGAGCCTTAAAAATAGTGAAAGTGTAATAGATGCCCCCAATTTCTACCAGGGGTCGGCCCTCCAGGTCCTAAGTGCTGGCAAAAAATTTGCATACTTGAAGCGGAATTCGACGGAAACGCCACCTAGCGGCCGCCGGAAAAAATGCACCTAAGATCCGACGGCGTACTAAGACGTACGCCTGTCGGATCGATCCGAGATGCAGTCGTATCTTGTTTTGTAGATACAAAACAAAGATACGACGCGCAAAATTTGAAATTACACGGCGTATCGAGAGATACGCCGGCGTAATTCTTTTGTGGATCTGCCCCACAGAGTTTTGTGTGTTTGTACACACAGAACTCTGTGTGTGATTGGACAGCAGGTTTCAGCTGAAATCATTGGCTGAAATCTGCTGCCAAACCCGTGCTGTGTCCAATCACGGCACAGGTCAGCAGGTGGCGCCCAAAACCCGGAAGAAAGCCAGCAAAATAAATGTATGTGATTGCGCCTGTACCTGCTGTCTGCTCGCAGTTCATTTACTGTCGGTAGGTAGTTAAACTAAATCTCAAACAATACAACAGTGCCACAACCCCCATTGTATCATGTTTTTGATGATAGTGGAACTCCAATAAAAATGTATTTTTTAGTTCTGGAACTGAAAGACACATTTCCTGACTTTGCACTTCAATGACCCATAATGCAGCCTTCCTGTGTCCATAATGCAGCCTACATGTGTCCATAATGCAGCCTTCCTGTGCCCATAATGCAGCCTGCCTGTGTCCATAATGCAGCCTACATGTGTCCATAATGCAGCCTTCCTGTGCCCATAATGCAGCCTGCCTGTGCCCATAATACAGCCTACCTGTGTCCATAATGCAGCCTGCCTGTGCCCATAATGCAGCCTGCCTGTGCCCATAATGCAGCCTACCTGTGCCCATAATGCAGCCTACCTGTGTCCATAATGCAGCCTGCCTGTGTCCATAATGCAGCCTACATGTGTCCATAATGCAGCCTTCCTGTGCCCATAATGCAGCCTTCCTGTGCCCATAATGCAGCCTGCCTGTGCCCATAATACAGCCTACCTGTGTCCATAATGCAGCCTGCCTGTGCCCATAATGCAGCCTGCCTGTGTCCATAATGCAGCCTACATGTGTCCATAATGCAGCCTGCCTGTGCCCATAATGCAGCCTACATGTGTCCATAATGCAGGGAACAGAGGAGAGGAAGAGCATTGCCGGCCGGATGATAAGAGCGCAGAGGAACATCACTGGAACAGCATTGCTTTCAATTGCTGTGTGTTCCCGCCACTCAGCGACACATACAGCCCCGCCCCCTGGCCGGGGAACTTTGATTCACGTCACTTGTCCCGGGATTGGATTGATGATCTGTCAATCAAATTCCCTGGGACCAGGGGACGTGGCTGTGTGTGACAGTGAGTGCGGGGAACACTCGGCTATTGAAATGAAAGCCACTAGTGATGTTCCCCGCACTCTGAATCATCCAGCCGGCTCTTTCCTCTCTCTTTCCCTCCATGAGCGCTGGGAGAAAGACTCCCATACAACCCACCGGGCAGCGGTGCTCGCCCCCTTCGCTCCCAGGCAGCCCTTCCTCGCCAGGCCTCAAAATCCACTTGCAAAATGTGAGTAGGCGAGTGAATTTTTTGAGGGCTGTATATATATATTAATATATATATAGTGTTTGGGGGTTCTTAGTAATTTTCTAGCAAAAATATATAAAAAATTTAGATTTTTACATGTAGGAGAGAAGTGTCTTAATACGCCTGGGCTGGAATTTGTTATGATGGCGTTGCCCTTTACTATACCCATTTGCAGGAGGCCTAAATAGAGATAGATGGGGACATATTAGTATCAAACAAGACTAGGGTCATGATGCTCATGCGCAAAAATGCTAAGCGCACAGAAAGAGCTAATCAATATAGTACCCATAAAAAATTCCGGCCTTATTGATAGCGTTGCCACCTGTCCGGGATTCACCCGGACAGTCCGTGTTTTAGATCCTGTGTCCGGGTTTCAGTCCACCTGAAACCTGGACACATTAGTGGCAGCCCTGCAGCACCAGTCCTCCTATCCCCTCTCTCCTCCCAATCGACTTCCAGTGTTTTTATTTATATTGGGGGGGGGGGGTGCTTTAACTGGGGTATAGACTGGCCTGTTGGGGATTATACTGGGGGACAGACTGACCAAGTGGGGATGTACTGGGGTACAGACTGACTTGAGAGGGGGTGGGACTGTACTGGGGGACAAACTGACCATGTTCGATATAACTACGTTCCTTAAACTTTTCCCATTATTAGCATACTCTGGCCACACCCACTGTTCCTCACAGGATTCTACATGGGCTGCAATACTACTTTTTTCCGGGGCACCCAAAGGTGTTCCAGGTCTTTTACAATCCTAATATGTTAAATGCAAAAAAAAATTTTTTTTTTTTTTTTTTTTCTAAAGTGTTCGGGGTTTGGCTTGATGAAAAGGTGGCAACCCTACTTACTGATACCATAAGGTATAACCCTAAAATAAATATAAACAACCCTGTGTGTTATATATGGGGCTGAATGTTACAACCCCACCCCACACAGAGTGCTGGGACCCCCTTCTCTCATAATAAGAAGACAATATTACCTCCTCCTCAATGGACACACAGGGCCGGATTCAGATACATTGCAGTATCTGTCGGCGCGGCGTAATGTATCACATATAGGGTACGCCGCCGTAACTTAGGGCGCAAGTTCCGTATGCAGAAAGAACTTGCGCCCTTAGTTACGGCGGCGTAACGTATGTGTGTCGGAGTAAGCCCGCCTAATTCAAATGGGGATGATGTGGGCGTGTTTTATGTAAATTCACTGTGACCCCACGTATTTTACGAACGGCGCATGCGCCGTTCGTGGAAAAATCCCAGTGCGCATGCTCGAAATTACGCAGCAAGTCGTCATTGCTTTAGACGTGAACGTAACTTACGTACAGCCCTATTCGCGAACGACTTACGCAAACGACGTAAAATTTTCAAAACTCGACGCGGGAACGACGTCCATACTTAACATTGGCTATGCCTCATATAGCAGGGGTAACTTTACGCCGGAAAAAGCCTAACGTAAACGACGTTTCTGAATCGGCGTATCTACCTAATTAGCATATTCATCGCGTAACTATACAGAAGCGCCACCTAGCGGCCAGCGTAAATATGCAACCTAAGATACGACGGTGTAAGACACTCAGGCCCCATACACACGAGAGGATTTGTCCGCGGATACGGTCCAGCGGACCGTATCCGCGGATAAATCCTCTCGAGGATTTCAGCAGATTTCTATGCGATGGCGTGTACACACCATCGCATTGAAATCCGCGCCAAAATCCTCTGGCGATGACTTGTCGCGCCGTCGCCGCGATTATGACGCGGCGACGGGCGCGACGCTGTCATATAAGGAATTCCACGCATGCGTCAAATCATTACGACGCGTGCGGGGAATCCCTTTGGACGGATGGATCCGGTGAGTCTGTACAGACGAGCGGATCCATCCGTGGGATCCGATTCCAGCGGATAGATATTCTGTGCATGTTGACAAATATTTATCTGCTGGAATTCGGAAATATCCGCGGATAAATATCCGCCGGAGTGTACACACCATAGAATCTATCCGCTGAAACCCATTCGATGGGATTTATCTGCGGATAGATTCTATGGTGTGTACGGGGCCTTACGGCGGTCGGATCTTAGGGAAATATATGCGTAACTGATTCTCTGAATCAGTCGCAAAGTTACGACCACGCACACTCAGAGATATGACGGCGTATCCGGAGATACGCCGTCGTATCTCCTTTCTGAATCCGGGCCAAGCTCTCTAGCCTGGAACAAGTTGTCAGTGGTTAAAAATAAACAAAGCATTTTTTATGTCTCCCACCTGAGCTACAAGAAAATGGCCGCCCTATACGCTACACACCATATCACTAGGGTTTTTTCTCAGATTAGGCGACCTGTCAGAATTTGTAACAGAAGTGACGTTCCGTCGCCGCCATCTTGCTACACTCCGACTCGTCCATAGTAAGGATACAGTGAGAAGGCGGCAAGAAGACATCTTGTTACACCCACCGAAGTCTTGCATTTCACACTTATTTTTAACGGTAAATGGAGCATATATCGTGAAATTCTGTATTTTCAAATCCCTCAGACTGTTTTGATGTTGATTTTTCAAAGCAGAGGTGTTCTGTCAGATTAGCAAACCTATGAGATCAGCAGGCTCACCGCTGCTTTTAAAATTCAACATCAAAACAGTCAGACGACTTTTTAAATCCTGTATTTCACTAAATAAGCTCAGTTTACTGTTAAAAATAAGTGTGAAATACAAGATTCCAGTGGGTGTAACAAGATGTCCGCTTTCCCCATTCTCACTGTATCCTTACTGTGGACAAGTACGGGGTGTAGCAAGATGGCAGCGACAGAACGTCACTTCTGTTACAAATTATAACAGGTCGCCTAATCGGACGAAACATCTCAACTGGGCGGTCATCGAACCAGAAGTGCAATAGTGAACGTTCCAGGTGTTGGCTGGGAATGAGCTCCCCTATTGGTCCGAAAGCTGCGTAGCTGCACTCAAGGCTGAACTTACGTCAGAACGGGGGGGGGGGGGGGGGGGGGGGGGGGTTATAGTACAACCTGTGGGACTCCGAGTTATATACATAATAATAATAAGTGAAAAAATCTTTCTACATCAAAACTATAAGAAGACATTATTACTACTCACTAGTCACAATGCTGAATCTATTAATCTGTGTTCCATCAGATTAGGTGACCCGTCAGATTTCGTAACATAAGTGACGTTCTGTCACGGCCATCTTGGCACACCCCGCACTCGGCCACACTAAGCCTACAGTCTGAAGTCGCCAAGCGGACATCTTTTTACACCCACCAAAGTTTTGCGTTTCACACTTATTTTTATCAGTAAACTGAGATTATATTGTGAAATCTAGGATTTAGAAGTCCAGGGGCCAGATTCAGAAAGACGCGCGCATCTTTCTGCTGGCGTAACGTATCTCCGATACGTTACACCGCTCTAACTTTGGGCGCAAGTTCTGTATTCAGAAAGAACTTGCGCCCTTAGTTACGGCGGCGTAACGTATGTGTTGCGGCGTAAGGCCGCCTAACTCAAATGGGGTTGTTGGGGGCGTGTTTTATTCAAATTTGTCTTGACCCCGCGTTTTTTACGGCATGCGCCGTTCGTGAAACAATCCCAGTGCGCATGCTCGAAAATCCGCCGCAAAGCCTCATTGATATCGACGTGAATGTAACTTACGCAAAGCCCTATTCGCGAACGACTTACGCAAACGATGTAAAATTTTCAAAATTTGACGGGGGAACGACGGCCATACTTAACATTGTTACGCACTTATGCCTCATATAGCAGGGGAAACTATACGCCGGGAAAAGCCTAACGTAAACGTCGTAACTTTACTGCGTCGGCCGCGCGTACGTTCGGGAATTTACGTATCTAGCTAATTTGGATACTCGACACGGAATTCGACAGAAGCGTCACCTAGCGGTCAAAAAAAAAATGCAGTTTAGATCCGACGGCGTAAGAGACTTACGCCTGTCGGATCTAATGGATATCTATGCGTAACTGATTCTAAGAATCGGGCGCATAGATACGACGGATCGGATTCGGACTTACGACGGCGTACATGTCGCTACGCCATCGTAAGTCCTCTGAGAATCCGGGCCCAGAACACTGTTTAGATGTTGAAGTTTAGAAGCAGCGACAACATCAAAACGGTGTCATGGAGTTCTAAATCCTGTATTTCACGATATAAGCTCAGTGTACTGGTAAAAATAAGTGTAAAATGCAAGAAGTCGATGGGTGTAAAAAGATGTCCGCTTGGTGACTTCAGATTGTAGGCTTAATGTGGGGTGTAGCAAGATGGCCGTGACATAACGTCACTTCCGTTACAAGTCCAGCTGGCTTCCGGTAGGCTACAACAACATGGCCGTCAGCCCCGTGCATTGAGGCCATCCAGAAGAATCAGTTAATATTCAGATTGTAATAACTGTATGGTGACTTTTTTGAGCTATAAGGAAGAAGATTGCTTTCTACACTATTTATTTATCGAAGGAGAATGAGCGCTATAAAATCACAGAGCCGTTTATTCCATTGAGCGCTTGCTTACTGATCAGAACCACCGCTAGAGGGAAACCAAGAGAAAGCGCATTCCACGATCAACCGAGTGATTGGGCAATCTTCACAGTGACAAGAGAGACGTTATTCCTGCGTAGAGCTAAAACAACCACCAGAGGGCGGCCGTTTTCAGAAGTAACAACAGGAAGTCTCAGAGCAGGCTTTGGCAGCGGCCATTTTGTTGTAGCCCGGAAGAAGCGTTATGAGGGTTATTTTTCAACAGCAATCCTCCTGGAGGGGGTGTTATCATGAAGATTGTGTGCCCAGTGAAGAGCAGGTAATAATGCCTTATTATTATTATTATGAGAAAAGGGGCTGGTCAGCACTCTGTGTGGACTGGGTGGGGGTCATGTCACCTCCACACATCATCATCTTCTTCCTAGAAGTCCTCTATATGTGTGGAACATTAGATGGGGGGCTGTGCTGGGCAGACAGATCACTTCCCCCTGTTTTTTGGCAGTCACCTGTGTTTTTCTGCATTACCCCCATCATGTGATGCTGGCTTTGTAGAATTTAGGGAGCCGATAGACCCAATTTTCACAATTGCAGCAATGCATGACTCCAGATCAACTTTCTTTGCAAACATTCTGCAAGTTCTGGTTGAGTTATGTGGTGCAATAGTCCTCTCACCACAGGGGGGCGCCGTGACTGAATTTTCATGCTGTAGACTCGCAGAGCGCTTGCTGCAGAGTCAGACTCGCCACTCAACTTTGCTCTTGCTAGAGCTGGGGTCTCGAATAGGGTTGCCACCTGTACGGGATTCACCCGGACAGTCCGGGTTATGAATCGTGTGTCTGGGTTTCAGGTGGACTAAAACCCGGACACATTATTTAGACTGGGCTGTGGCTCCCTAAGTAACCAAGATAGTCACAAACAAATCTGTTGCCTTCCAGAAGCTGCAGGAGGCTGTCTGGGAGCAGGTTCGGCATCACTGGGGGGCAGGGTGATGATGTCAGCAAAAGCAATTTGGCCACACCCACATTTTGCTGCGGCACGCAATGCACACCGCATTACTACTCTCCTTGGGGCACCCAAAGTGTTCGGGTTTGGCTTGAAGAAAAGGTGGCAACCCTAGTCTCGAAGTACTGGCCTGCTGGCCATTTACAGCCCGCAGACCGTTTACAAATGGCCCGCAGGACAGGTCCACCAGGATCAGTGCCGGACTGGCCTACCGGATACCAGGGATTTTAGTCAGTATGCCCTGTAGCCGCTTTGAGCTGTGGCTGCAATGGCAGGGCCGATCCCGGGCACAGTGTGCCGCAAGCTTTGGGGGGGGGGGCACCAAAGTGCCAGAGTGGTCCCCTCCCTTTTCCTCTCCTTGTGTACATCACACACAGCGGGGATCTCCCGCTGTGTCATGGAGCTTGGGTCTGAAATTTTCGGCGGCGTTGTAAAAAAAGTCCCACCTCCTAGACTAGCTCCTGTGATAGACGGCACACTGATCCAATGCCGGGAAGTTGAATTGGTGTGACGTGTATCATAGAAGGCGGAACTTTGTTACAGCGGCCGCCCAGGCAATTCAAAACCAAGCTCTGTGACACATCGGGAGATTGCCACGCTGTGTGATCCAGGCACTGGTGAGGCTGCATTTGATGGGGCACAGTGAGGGTGCATTTGATGGGCACTGGTGAGGCTGCATTTGATGGGCACTGGCGAGGCTGCATTTGGTGGGCACTGGCGAGGCTGCATTTGGTGGGCACTGGCGAGGCTGCATTTGGCGGGGGAATGGTAGGCTGCATTTGATGGGTACTAGTGAGGGTGCATTTGGTGGGCGAATGGTAGGCTGCATTTGACAGGGCACTGGTGAGGCTACATTTGACGGGCACTGGCGAGGCTGCATTTGACAGGGCACTGGCGAGGCTGCATTTGACAGGGCACTGGCGAGGCTGCATTTGACAGGGCACTGGCGAGGCTGCATTTGACAGGGCACTGGCGAGGCTGCATTTGACAGGGCACTGGCGAGGCTGCATTTGGTGGGCACTGGCGAGGCTGCATTTGATGGGCACAGGCAAGGCTGTATTTGGCGGGGGAATGGTAGGCTGCATTTGGCGTGGGGAATGGTAGGCTGCATTTGATGGGTACTGGTGAGGGTGCATTTGGTGGGCACTGGTGAGGGTGCATTTGGTGGGCGAATGGTAGGCTGCATTTGACAGGGCACCGGTGAGGGTGCATTTGATGGGCACTGGTGAGGGTGCATTTGACAGGGCACCGGTCAGGGTGCATTTGACAGGGCACTGGTCAGGGTGCATTTGACAGGGGGAGTGATAGGGCACTAGTGAGGGTGCATTTGATGGGCACTGATAGGTTGCATTTGATGGGCACAGTGGGGCTGCAGTGACTGGTAGCAAGCAGTAACTACCACTGTATATAGTTTAATTTTGTTTTTTATGTTTGAAAGTTTGCATGCGGCCCTCATGGTATATGAAAACGTGTCCAGTGGCCCTCAGGTAATTTGAGTTTGAGACCCCTGTGCTAGAGACTTGCCACACAAATGTGCTACAAATTGGAAAAGTGCCAACTAGAACTTGTGCTTCAAGTGTACAACATGCCAGTGAAAATGTGCAGCAGATTAACAGATTTACAATTCGACACTGCCACTTATTTGTGGCAACTTATCCTTGCTATCTGGGAGAGTGACGGTAAGTCTGGCACCTGCACAGTGATAGATCTGATCCTTGATCCTCTGGTCTTGTTGTCCAGTATTCCTCTGATCACCGCCAGCTTAAAGGAGTTTGTAAAGGAAAATGTTTTTTCACCTTAATGCAATCTATGCATTAAGGTGAAAAAACATCTGCTGCCCCCGTTATACTTACCTGACCCTTCGAAAAAGTCCCGCGCGGTCCCGATATCATCTTCGCCTGGCCGCTGATTGGCTAGCGCAGATGGATTCAGAGCCACCATCCGGTGCTTCTCCGGGCTCTCCCGTGCCATCGGAGGCCCGGAGAACGATTCGGCCGCTGCCGGATTAGGAGGATGGAGATTTCCGGTGACCAGATGGTCATCTCTATGACCGTTGGAGGCCCGGACGCGACATTATGACGTCACGCCCGGGTACCCCGGAAGTAAAAGCCGCGGCTGAAAGCATGAAATCTGTGTTTTTTGTTTTTCACGATCTCATGCTTTCCAGCCTGGAGGAGAGATGTGAGGTCTTATTGCCCCGCATCTCTCCATAAAGAGGACCTGTCACAATATATTCCTATTACAAGGGATCTGTGCTTTGGTCTGATGAGTCCAAACTTGAGATCTTTGGTTCCAACCCCCGTGTCTTTGTGCGACGCTGCAGCGCTCCCCTTCTCCCGGCCCTGGTTTAGAGCATTATGGCTTTAATTGAGTCATCCCTGGGCAGGCTATAAACCACGTTCCAGCATGGTGAACCACACTCTACAATTGATATGGCATGCTAACATTGTTGAATATCGCCATACACCATCATCATATACATATACTCTTGCATATCCCAGGGGTGATAGCCTTGCGGCAGCATAGATATAGCCTGCGTTTGTGGAAATATTTATTTTCTATTGCATACAGTTTTGGCCTTGTTACTGGTCATCATAGCTAGACAGGAATTTGGCTTCTAGGACGTAGTTATTTGTTTTCCTTATTGTGACTGGTCATACTTCAGCTCAGGACATTGTAATATTCATTTTCATTGGAATTAGGAATGTATATTAATGGTTACGGGTGGCTAAGTGGTTATCCCTTCCATATGGCATCACAGGTGTCGTTGGTTTGAATCCCAACCATGACACCAACCAGGGCTCGACAAATCCCGGTCGCCATGGCGACTAGAAATAAGGTCCTGGCGACTTGGCTTGGAAGGTTTTTTTTTTTGTGAAGTCCCCAGCTCTTCCTTGTGTGAGCTGGCGCCATCTGGTGGTGGCCGTTGGTAATACAAGTTAAGCATTACAAGTTAAACAGCAATTCTAATGCCATTTTTTCACTATTTTCACTTCTTCCCTCTAATTTGAACCCCCAAACATTCTATATATTTTTTATCCTAACACCCTAGAGAATAAAATGGCGATCGTTGAAATACTTTCTGTCACGCCGTATTTGCGCAGCGGTCTTACAAGCGCACTTTTTTGGGAAAAATTACACTTTTTTTAATTAAAAAATAAGACAACAGTAAAGTTATCCCCATTTTTTTTAATATCATGAAAGATAATGTTACGCCGAGTAAATTGATACCCAACATGTCACGCTTCAAAATTGCGTCCGCTCGTGGAATGGCGACAAACTTTTACCCTTTAAAATCTTTATAGGCGACGTTTAAAAAAATCTACAGGTTGCGTGTTTTGAGTTACAGAGGAGGACTAGAGCTAGAATTATTGCTCTCGCTCTACCAATCGCGGCGATACCTCACATGTGTGGTTTGAATACCGTTTACATATGCGGGCGCTGCTCACGTATGTGTTCGCTTCTGCGCGCAAGCTCGTCGGGACGGGGCGCGTTTTCTGGCTCCTAACGTTTTTAGCTGGCTCCTAGATTCCAAGCAAATTTGTCAAACCTTGACACTACCTGCCTGGAGTTTGCATGTTCTCCCTGTGCCTGTGTGGGTTTCCTCCGGGTACACCGGTGTCCTCCCACACTCCAAAGACATGCTGGTAGGTTATATGGCTCCTGTCTAAATTGGCCCATGTATGTATGTATGTATGAATGTGAGTTAGGAACCTTAGATTGGCAGCTCCTTAGAGGGCAGGGACTGATGTGAATGTATAATATATAGGGTTGTCCCGATACCGATACTAGTATCGGTATCGGGACCGATTCCGAGTATTTGCGGGAGTACTTGTACTCCCACAAATGCCCCTGATACCTAAATAGAATACTTCCCCCCCCCGCCGCCAACGCTACGCCGCATCCCCGCTGCCGCCGCCACTTCGTTAATACGGGCGGGGAACATTACAGCTTTCATTTGAATAGCTGTAGTCTTTCCCGCCGCCCCGCATATAGACACTCCCCCTTGCTCGGGTGAACTGTCCAATCCCGAGCAAGGGGGAGTGTCTATACGCAGCGTGGCGCGAAAGACTACAGCTATTCAAATGAAAGCTGTAATGTTCGCCGCCCGTATTAACCAAGCGGCGGCGGCAGCGGGGATGCGGCAGCATGTAGGTAGGGGACATGTAGGGGACATGGCTGCATATGGGGGGGGACATGGTTGGATATGGGGGGGACATGGCTGCATATGGGGGGACATGGCTGGATATGGGGGGGGGACATGGCTGCATATGGGGGGGACATGGCTGCATATATGGGGGGGACATGGCTGCATATATGGGGGGGACATGGCTGCATATATGGGGGGGACATGGCTGCATATATGGGGGGGACATGGCTGCATATATGGGGGGGACATGGCTGCTTATGGGTGGACATGGCTGGATATGGGGGGGGACATGGCTGGATATGGGGGGACATGGCTGCATATGGGGGGGACATGGCTGCATATGGGGGGGACATGGCTGCATATATGGGGGGGACATGGCTGCATATATGGGGGGGACATGGCTGGATATGGGGGGGACATGGCTGGATATGGGGGGACATGGCTGCATATGGGGGGGACATGGCTGCATATGGGGGGGACATGGCTGCATATGGGGGGGACATGGCTGGATATGGGGGGGGACATGGCTGGATATGGGGGGGGACATGGCTGGATATGGGGGGGGGACATGGCTGGATATGGGGGGGGACATGGCTGGATATGGGGGGGGACATGGCTGGATATGGGGGGGGACATGGCTGGATATGGGGGGGGACATGGCTGGATATGGGGGGGGGACATGGCTGCATATGGGAGGACATGGCTGGATATGGGGGGACATGGCTGGATATGGGGGGACGTGGCTAGATATGGGGGGACGTGGCTAGATATGGGGGGATGTGGCTGCATATGGGGGGGACATGGCTGCATTTGGGGACACATTTAAAAAAAAAGTATCGGTATTCGGTATCGGCGAGTACTTGAAAAAAAGTATCGGTACTTGTACTCAGTCCTAAAAAAGTGGTATCGGGACAACCCTAATAATATATATGTAAAGTGCTGTGTAAATTGATGGTGCTGAAATAAATAGTACCTGAAATAAATAATAATGGAACTGTCTATCCAAGGCATAAGCCTGTGTGTGCAGTCTATATTTATGACAAGATATATTTGATGTGTTTTATATTGACTTTTGGCAGTTACAAGTTCATAAACTACTGAAAATAGTCAGGACACAAGGACGTCATGATGGAGAAGCGGCCGCCCCTCACATCTCCGGGTAAGAGGAGACTTTCATTTCTTGTAAAGGAGAGAAGAGTATTGAGGATCCCCCTAGATACACATCCTCTGATATGAAGACATAGAAACAATGGGCCAGATTCAGATACCTTTATGCAGGCGTAGCGTATCTCCTATACGATACGCCGCCGTAACTTTGAGAGGCGAGTATGGTATTCTCAAGGATTTTGCCGCCGAAGTTACGGCGGCGTAGCGTATTAGGGCCGGCGTAAGCCCGCCTAATTCAAATGTTGAAGCTGTGGGCGTGTTTTATGTATATTAAGTGTGACCCCCACGTAAATGATGTTTCGATCGAACGGCGCATGCGCCGTCCGTGGACGTATCCCAGTGCGCATGCTCCAAATGACGTCGGCAAATCGTCAATGCTTTCGACATGAACGTAAATTACGGCCAGCCCCATTCACGGACGAGTTACGCAAACGGCGTAAAATTTTAAAAATTTGACGCGGTTCAGACGTCCATACTTAACATTGGCTGCGCCATCTTTTTGGTGGTTTATCTTTACGCCTGAAAACCCCTTACGTAAACGGCGTATCTTTACTGCGACGGCCGGGCGTACGTTCGTGAATAGGCGTATCTAGCTGATTTACATATTCTAGGCGTAAATCAACGTACACGCCCCTAGCGGCAAGCGTAAATATTCAGTTAAGATACAACGACGTAGGAGACATACGGCGGCCGTATCTTAGCAACATTTGGGCGTATCTCAGTTTGAGCATACGCTTAACCACTTAACCCCCGGACCAATATGCTGGCTAAAGACCCAAGGGGTTTTTACAGTTCGGGACTGCGTCGCTTTAACAGACAATTGCGCGGTCGTGCGACGTGGCTCCCAAACAAAATTGGCGTCCTTTTTTTCCCACAAATAGAGCTTTATTTTGGTGGTATTTGATCACCTCTGCGGTTTTTATTTTTTGCGCTATAAACAAAAATAGAGCGACAATTTTAAAAAAAATGCAATATTTTTTACTTTTTGCTGTAATAAATATCCCCCAAAAACATATACAACAATTTTTTTTTTCCTCAGTTTAGGCCGATACGTATTCTTCTACCTATTTTTGGTAAAAAAAATCGCAATAATCGTTTATCGGTTGGTTTGCGCAAAATTTATAACGTTTACAAAATAGGGGATAGTTTTTTTTGCATTTTTTATTTTTTTTATTTTTTTTACTACTAATGGCGGCGATCAGCGATTTTTTTTTTCGTGACTGCGACATTATGGCGGACACTTCGGACAATTTTGACACATTTTTGGGACCATTGTCATTTTCACAGCAAAAACTGCATTTAAATTGCATTCTTTATTGTGAAAATGACAGTTGCAGTTTGGGAGTTAAACACAGGGGGCGCTGAAGGGGTTATGTTTCACCTAGTGTGTGTTTACAACTGTAGGGGGGTGTGGCTGTAGGACTGACACCATCGATCGAGTCTTCCCTATAAAAGGGATCACTCGATCGATGCGCCGCCACAGTGAAGCACGGGGAAGCGATCGCGACGGAGCGGCTAAAAACAAATAGCCGCGCTGTCGTCCCGGATCGCTCCCCGAGCGGACCCGACCTCCGCATGTACCGGGGGGGGGGTCCCGATCGGACCCCCCACCCACGTCTAGCAGAGGACGTACAGGTACGTGATTGTGCCTGTCCGTGCCATTCTGCCGACGTAAATGTACATGAGGAGGTCGGGAAGTGGTTAAAGTTGCGACGGCGTGGATTCGGACTTGCGACGGCGTATCTACTGATACTCCCGTCGTAAGTCTACCTGAATCTGGCCCAATGTATTCAGTCAGTGTGTGTTTCCTACAGATGGATCCAGTAAGAGAAATCCCCCAGAGAGATGTCCCCGTCCTCTGTATTCCCGGGACTCCACACAGGAACATCAGGAGATCCTTCAGGAGGATCAGGTAGATGGCGTTTAATTTCAACTGTTATTGTAAATGGCTTTAACAAACACCTAGTGGATCCTTTTTAATATTATTCTCTTTTTAAGTGGAAACGTCTGAATAAGATTAAAGCTGAAGTGAAAGAAGAAGCTGAAGAGCAATTTGTGACGGGTGATGATCCATATAAGGAGGAAGACATTCCTCTACAGATCAGCACAGGTGAGGAATAAACACTAAATCCAGAGAAGAGTCCCAGATTCTCCTTGTTCAGTCACTACAACAATCTCTTCTTCTCCCCTCCCCCTCCTCTGTCAGTAGACAGTAATGGGGAGACAGTATGTGCCCAGTGGGGGGGTCAGGAGCCATCAGCCTCTATTAGACTCCGGCTCTCCTCCTCACATCATGTCATTGTGTGTTACCAGCCAAGAGACGTGACCAGTCCCCCCCCCCCCACACACTCTCTGGGGTCTCTCATACATCTCAGTACAGGGGGCTTCACTCTCATCTCTATTCACAGACCCCAGAGTGAGTAATGCCAAAATCGAGGAGGAGAAAGAACGTGTGAGGATAAAAGAGGCAGATTTTCCTAGAGAAATTGGCATAGGTAAGTAGTAGACATTAAACCAGAAACAGTTAAAAATAATGGCCCAGATTCTCAAAGGACTTACGACGGCGTAGCGCCATGTACATAGTCGTAAGTCCGAATGAGAGCCGTCGTATCTAGGCGCCTGATTCATAGAATCAGTTACGCATAGATTTGTATTAGATCCGACCGGCATAAGTCTCTTACGCCGTCGTATCTTAACTGCATATTTACGCTGGCCGATAGGGGCGTGTACGCTGATTTACGCCTAGAAATATGTAAATCGGCTAGATACGCCAATTCACGAACGTACGCCCGGCCGACGCAGTACAGATACGCCGTTTACGTTAGGCTTTTCCCGGTGTAAAGTTACCCCTGCTATATGAGGCGTAGATGCGGCGTACCAATGTTAAGTATGGACGTCGTTCCCGCATCGAATTTTGAAAATTTTACGTTGTTTGCGTAAGTCGTTCGCGAATAGGGCTGGGCATCATTTACATTCACGTCAAAACCAATACTTCTTTGCGGCATACTTTGGAGCAATGCACACTGGGATATGTCCACGGACTGCGCATGTGCCGTTCGTAAAAAGCGTCATTTACGTGGGGGTCACATAACATTTACATAACACACGCCCAGATCTTCCACATTTGAATTAGGCGGGCTTACGGCGGCCTATTTACGCTACGCCGCCGCAACTTACGGAGCAAGTGCTTTGTGAATACAGAACTTGCCTGTCTAAGTTGCGGAGGCGTAACGTAAATAGGATACGTTAAGCCTGCACAAAGATACGCCGCTGTACGTGAATCCGGGCCAATATCTACTGAGAGGTACACCTGAGACAATTTCCAGAAGAGATTATCAGGGTGGTAACTTAGGTTGTGAACAATTGTGAATCCTTTTTCCTGAATTATCAAAGGATAAGGTTACATTTTACACCCATGTTTACTGAGCAGCTCCTGCACTCCCCGAAGTCCCTGTTGTGAAAGCAAGCAGGGGATCTTCTCCCCGCACCCACTGTCAATTTTAAAAGTTCTCTGAATGTGAGAACTACAACTATCGTCAGTCATTGCGGCTGACATCTTGCAGTTCTTAATGTACTAACAGGGCACTGAAGAGTGCATTTGGTAGTTTATTGATCCTTCCTGTCATTCACAAACTGCCTGCCCCTACGAGGTACAGGAAGACTGCTACACTAAGGCCCCGTACACACGACCGAACATGTCTGCTGAAACTGGTCCGCAGGCCAGTTTCAGCAGACATGTTCGGTCGTGTGTACGGCCGATCGGACAGGATTCCAGCGTACATTTGCCCGCCAGACCTTTTTCGAGTGGGCAAATGTTTCTAAACTTGCTTAGAAACATGCCCGCTGGAATCCTGTCCGTCGGACATGTTCGGTCGTCTGTACAGACTTACCGTACATGTCCGAGCGGCCGCCATCCCTCGCATGCGTCGAATGACTTTGACGCATGCGTGGAAGCATTGACCTTTCAGCGTCGCGCACGTTGCCGCGTCATCGTCGCGGCGATGGCGCGAACACGTCACCGCGATGTCTGTCCGCGCGGATTGTCTCTCATTTCTGTATGATGGTGTGTACAGCCATCATACAGAAATCTCCGGGCGGGCATGTCCGCTGAAAACGGTCCGGCGGACCATTTTCATCGTACATGTTTGCCCGTGTGTACGAGGCATTACAGTCTGCAGGAGCCTGAGATTACATCCACGGTCTGCTGATCGCAAGTGCAATGCTTTATAGTTTTCTTTTACATACTTTTTTTTAAAAGAAGATGAACTTATGCTTAATCCTACATTTTGGGTTATCCCCAGAAAAGTAATAGAGGGGAGATCATCCAACAGGAACACTAGATTTGATGACCTGGGGGGCCCCCAAGAAATGCCCTAAATTTTCAGGGGTTTCCTCTCACTTCCTGTTTTGGCTATGGGACAGGAAGTGAAGGTAAATCTCCCCCAATGGGAGGGGAGAAATAAGCTGACAGGGGTTATAACTAGGGTTGTCCCGATACCAGTACTCCCGCAAATACCCCCGATACCTAAATAGAATACTTGATCCAATCACCAACCACCCCCCCCCCCCCCCCCGCCGCAACGAATTGCTGCCGCCGACCCCATCGCATACCGCAACAACAACGCCGCCGCATGGGTTAAACAGCATGCGGGGAATATCACAGCTTTCATTTGAATAGCTGTAGTATTTCCCGCCGCGTATAGACACTCCACCTTGCTTGGGATCTGTCCAATCCCGAGCAAGGGGGAGTGTCTATACGCGGCGCAGCGGGGAATACTACAGCTATTCAAATGAAAGCTGTGATGTTCCCCGCACGCTGTTTAACCCATGCGGCGGCGGCATCAAGGTATGGGGGGGGACATGGCTGCATATAGGGGGGACATGGCTGCATATAGGGGGGACATGGCTGCATATAGGGGGGACATGGCTGCATATAGGGGGGACATGGCTGGATTTATGGGGGACATGGCTGGATATATGGTGGGACATGGCTGGATATATGGTGGGACATGGCGGGATATAGGGGGGACATGGCTGCATTTGTGGGGGGACATGGCTGCATTTGGGGACACATTTAAAAAAAAGTATCGGTATCGGCGAGTATTTGAAAAAAAGTATCGGTACTTGTACTCGGTCCTAAAAAAGTGGTATCGGGACAACCCTAGTTATAACCCTTCCTTACTTGATCCAAAATGGGAAAAAAAAGCTTTGCCTATAGTTCTATTTTAACTGCAACACTTATTTTATAATAGTAACACAATCGGACATCTAAGGCCCTGCTATTTAATTACACACCTGCTTTTCCACTTTTTTTTATTTTATGCAGATGGCCAACTTGGAACATATAATATAGTAAAGCTTCCCCTTCTCTCAACAAATGGTGAAAAAGATGAGGATATCACATCCAACTCTTCAGAAGAAAACCCCATTACCCAAAACCTCCATCCAACATCTGGCCCTACAGATCTGTTATCTACAATTAGTGAGTCTTCTGTCACTTTTACTAACGGCAATCAAACGGCTCATAGAGAGGAGGAAACGTTTCCTTGTTCTGACTGCGGCAAATGCTTTCATCAGAGAACTCATCTTGCTTCACACCAGAGGTCTCATGCAGGGAAGAAGTCCCACTCTTGTTCTGAGTGTGGGACATGTTTTTCCTCCAGAAAAGTTCTTGCTGACCATCAGAGAACTCACAGCGGAATGAAGCAATTTTCGTGTTCCGAATGTGGGAAAACGTTTACTTCGAAGTGGTCTCTTATGAGACATCAAAGAGTTCACACGGGAGAGAAGCCGTATTCATGTTTGGAATGTGGGAAGCGTTTTTCCCTGATGGACCATCTTATTAATCACGAGAGAACGCACACCGGCGAGAAGCCGTTTTCATGTCCTGAATGTGGGAAACGCTTTACACAAAAATCCGGCGCACTAAGGCACCTGAGAAATCACACTGGACTAAAGCCGTTTTCATGTTCTGAATGTGGGAAGTGTTTTCCCAGGAAAGGAACCCTAATCACACATCAGCATGTGCATTCTGTAGAGAAGCCATATTCTTGTTCAGAGTGCGGGAAATGTTTCCCCACCTCGTCTCATCTGATCCATCACGAAAAGACTCACGTGTCTGAAAAGCCGTTTTCCTGTTCTGAATGTGGGAAGTCCTATGTTCAGAGAGGGCATCTTACTTTGCACCTAAGATCTCACACGGGGGAAAAGCCGTTTTCATGCCCTGAGTGCGGGAAATGTTTTGCCCAGAAAGACAGCCTTTCTAAACACCAGAGATGTCACACAGGAGAGAGGCCGTATTCCTGCGCCGAATGTGGGAAATATTTTTCCAGCAAACAAAGTCTTACATTTCACCAGTCGGCTCACACAGGGGTGAAGCCATTTTCATGTTCAGAATGTGGGGGATGTTTTTCCCGGAAGGGAGCCCTGATAAGGCATCAACGTGTGCACACGGGAGAGAAGCCATATTCATGTTCAAAGTGCGGGAAATGTTTTGTGACCAGAGCTCATCTTATCTATCATGAGAAGTCTCACATGTCTGAAAAGCCATTTTCCTGTTCTGAATGTGGAAAGTCCTTCACTCAGAGAGGGAGTCTGATTTCACACCAGAGATGTCACACGGGGGAAAAGCCGTTTTCATGCTCCGAATGTGGGAAATGTTTTCCTCACAAAGACACTCTTATAAAACACCAGAGATGTCATACGGGGGAAAAGCCCTTTTCATGCCAGGAATGCGGAAAATGTTTCCCTCAGAAGAATTATCTTATTAGACACCAGAGAAGTCACACGGGAGAAAAGCCATTTTCCTGCACTGAATGTGGGAGATGTTTTTCCACCATACAAAATCTTATTTCACACAAGAGAACTCACACTGGAGTGAAGCCATATGCTTGTTCAGAATGTGGGAGATGTTTTTCCTGGAAAAAAGCTCTGATCAGGCATCAGCGTTTGCACTTGGGAGAGCGTTTCCAGATCTCATCTTCTCTATCACAAGAAGGCTCACATGACTTTTCATCAACCTACTTTATAGAAACACCAAAAGTTGAAGGACTGGACTGAGTTGATGCTGAGCTGGTCACCTTTCTTATCATCAACTTGCCAAAATGTAATAAAGACTTTGATTATGTTGTTTTTTGTGTGTGTGTGTGTGTGTGTGTGTGTGTGTGTACACAATTCCCTAACTGCATCACAGGAGAGTTTATTCTAAGACCATTTGGGTATGCCCCACCTCCAGGTGACTGCACACTGTCAAATAGCAATGCTTGTGTCTTGAGTCAGGCTCAGAATTCAATAGCTTTAGGGGTAGTAAGGCCCCAACTGACCAGCAGAATGGGTATACATCCAGGTAACACTGGCGGATGACACAGGCTCGCCCGCGGTCTAAGTACTAACTGGTAGTCACCAGAGCTCCTAAAGGTGGAGATGGGATTTGCTACTTCAGTCATGGTTCTCAGTAGGGTTGTCCCGATACCGATACTAGTATCGGTATCGGGACCGATTCCGAATATTTGCAGGAGTACTCGTACTCTTGCAAATACCCCCAATACGGAAATAGAATACTTCCCCCCCCCGCCGCCGTTACGCCGCATCCCGCCACCGCCGACTGGGTTATACGCGCGGGGGACATTACAGCTTTGAATAGCTGTAATGATTCGCGCCGCGTATAGATACTCCCCCTTGCTCGGGTGAACTGTCCAATCCCGAGCGAGGGGGAGTGTCTATACGCAGCTTGGCGCGAATCATTACAGCTATTCAAAGCTGTAATGTTCCCCGCACGTATTAACCAGTCGGCGGCAGCGGGGATGCAGGTAAGGGGCACATGGCTGGATATGGGGGGGGGGGGGACATGGCTGGATATGGGGGGGGGGACATGGCTGGATATGGGGGGGGGGAGACATGGCTGGATATGGGGGGGGGGGGAGACATGACTGGATATGGGGGGGGGGGAGACATGGCTGGATATGGGGGGGGGGAGACATGGCTGGATGGGGGGGGGGGGAGACATGGCTGCATGGGGGGGACATGGCTGCATGGGGGGGGAGACATGGCTGCATATGGGGGGAGACATGGCTGCATATGGGGGAGACATGGCTGCATGTGGGGGGGACATGGCTGGATAATGGGGGGACATGGCTGCATTTGTGGGGGGACATGGCTGGATATGGGGGGGGGACATGGCTGGATATGGGGGGGGAGACATGGCTGGATATGGGGGGGGGAGACATGGCTGGATATGGGGGGGGGAGAGACATGGCTGGATATGGGGGGGGGAGACATGGCTGGATATGGGGGGGGGGAGACATGGCTGGATATGGGGGGGGGGAGACATGGCTGGATATGGGGGGGGAGACATGGCTGGATATGGGGGGGGAGACATGGCTGGATGGGGGGGGAGACATGGCTGCATGGGGGGGACATGGCTGCATGGGGGGGGAGACATGGCTGCATGGGGGGGAGACATGGCTGCATATGGGGGGAGACATGGCTGCATGTGGGGGGGACATGGCTGCATATGGGGGGGACATGGCTGGATAATGGGGGGACATGGCTGCATTTGGGGACACATTTAAAAAAAAGTATCGGTATTCGGTATCGGCGAGTACTTGAAAAAAGGTATCGGTACTTGTACTCAGTCCTAAAAAAGTGGTATCGGGACAACCCTAGTTCTCAGGATTGCCCCACCAGGGGGTGAGCAAGCTGGGGTCAGTAAGGAGAATCATAGTCAGTAAACAAGTCAAAAATAGGTAAAAAGTAGTCACAGGTTGGGATCAAGCAAAAGTGTATTTGAGGAGCATGCCAGAGGTTTGTAACGCGTGATAGCGAAGATGCCGACGGCAGCAGGAGTGACTAGAGCAAGATATTGGCTAGAGAGAGCACATTAATCTGGCAAACAGGAAGTGCAAAAAGCATAGCTTAAATAGGAAGTTCGTGGGAGGAGCAAAGAGTTCAAAGGTCAAGAACAAGGCAGGATCGTCTAACAGATCAGAGAAGGAGCTGTCCAACATCTCAGGTGGCTCAGCAAGATAAGTTACTGCCAGACACAGCAGAGGGTTCAGCTTAACTCAGTCCTGCATAACGTCTCCCACGCCCAACAGTGCCTCGATTTTTTGTTGGTGCCTATTATTGGTGATCGACCTGTCTCTGTCAGTCTGTAACTGCTAAGCCTCACTGCTCCAGAGCATCTGTAGTTATCTGGATTTACACATTTCTGGAGGGTTGTACCTGGAGACCAGTGAGAAGAAAAGGGAAGAATTGTAAGTTGCAACTCCACTGGATCCCACTTTGTGTGCTCACCTTGGTATACATTTGCATTGTATGAGTTTGCCAGTGGGGTGCGATGTAGGTCCAGGGCTGTGGTCTGCTGTAGCAATGCCCATACCCTGCAGGGTAGCCTGACTGGGATGAGGTGAAGACTGAGCCTTTCGGCTCTGCTGCGTACTTTGTAAGTTGCCTCTATTTTGGTGAGTTCTCAAATGCTGGTTCCCTGTCGGGCCTGTGGGGGGACTTTAGGCATGGTCAACAGATTTTCCTGCTGCTCCTGGAAGCTGTATTACCGGAACAGCTGGTGCCGGAGGGCACCATTGTGCTGTACTGATCTATGATCTTTTGGTGCTGGATGAGCACATCGTTTATTGGTGATCTGTTACTTGTGAGTATTGCAGACATGGCAGGTCTGGGACCAGGTGGAGTAAACTCCCACATGCACTTTGTTTTGCTTTGTATCTTTTAACCACTTAAGCCCCAGACCTTTAGGCAGCTAAATGCCCAGGCCAGGTTTTGCGATTCGGCACTGCGTTGCTTTAACAGACAATTTCGCGGTCGTGCGACGTGGCTCCCAAACAAAATTGGCGTCCTTTTTTTTCCCCACAAATAGAGCTTTCTTTTGGTGGTATTTGATCACCTCTGCGTTTTTTATTTTTTGCGCTATAAACAAAAATAGAGCTACAATTTTGAAAAAAATGCAATATTTTTTACTTTTTGCTGTAATAAATATCCCCCAAAAATATATAAAAAAAAAAAATTTCCTCAGTTTAGGCCGATACGTATTCTTCTACCTATTTTTGGTAAAAAAAAAAATCGCAATAAGCGTTTATCGATTGGTTTGCGCAAAATTTATAGCGTTTACAAAATAGGGGATAGTTTTTTTGCATTTTTATTAATTTTTTTTTTTTTTACTACTATTGGCGGCGATCAGCGATTTTTTTTTTCGTGACTGCGACATTATGGCGGACACTTCGGACAATTTTGACACATTTTTGGGACCATTGTCATTTTCACAGCAAAAAATGCATTTAAATTGCATTGTTTATTGTGAAAATGACAGTTGCAGTTTGGGAGTTAACCACAGGGGGCGCTGTAGGAGTTAGTGTTCACCTAGTGTGTGTTTACAACTGTAGGGGGGTGTGGCTGTAGGACTGACGTCATCGATCGAGTCTCCCTTATATAAGGGATCACTCGATCGATACGCCGCCACAGTGAAGCACGACGAAGCCGTGTTTACATACGGCTCTCCCCGTTCTTCAGCCTCGGGGAGCGATCGCGACGGAGCGGCTATAAACGAATAGCTGCGCCGTCGTCCCCAGATCCCCAACCCCCATTAAATCAGGATCCTCAAAGTTCACCCTTACATTAGGGTCCCCAGAGACTCACCATACATACATCAGGGTCTCAAAGTCTCCCCACATTAAATCACATTTTCCCCAGAGCCCCCATCACATTAAATCAGGGTTTTCAGAGTCTCCCACATTAAATCAGTATCCCAAGAGTCCTCCTCAAACATACACCATGGTCCCCAGAGTTCCCCTTTATGCTTTAGGGTCACCAGAGTGTTTTCCATTACACCCAGGTCCAAAAAGTTGCCCTATTGCATCAGGGTCCCCAGAGTCCCTCCCATGATATCAGGGTCCCTAGAATTCCCTTTCTTATTTTAGGGCCCCAGACAATCTCATACTTGCATGAGGGTCTCCAGAGCCTCCCTCCCCATTAAATCAGGGACCCCAGAGTTAGCATCTGCAGACTCCCCACCCTTAAATCAGGATCCCCAGAGTTGCTCCACATTAAATCAGGATACAGAAAGTCCCCCCAAGTTAAATCAAGGCCCCCAGAGACCTCCCCACACTTACATTTGGGTTCACAGAGGGCCCCCTACATCAGGGTCCCTAGAGTTCTCCCCATCATATCCTGGTCCCCAGTGTTCTGATCAATACATCATGGTCCCCAGAGTTCTTCACCATTACATCAATATCCCTAGAGTCTCTCCAATTACATTAGAGTCCACAAAATTCCCCCTTACATTAGGGCCCCCAGAGACTGCCAAACTTACATCAGGGTCCTAAGAGTCCTCCCCCCCACATTAAATCAGGGTCTCCAGAGTTCCCTTCTTACATTAGGGTCCCCAGAGACTGCCAAACTCACATCAGGGTCCTAAGAGTCCTCCCCCCCCCACATTAAATCAGGGTCTCCAGAGTTCCCTTCTTACATTAGGGTCCCTAGAGACTTCCTACAATTGGATCAGGTTCTACCAAAAATGAAATCAGGATCCGTTCCTTCTCTGTGCAGCAGGGAGCTACAGAATAGGTAGACGCTGGGAAGTGGGGCACTAGAAAAGAGAAGGTTTGAAGAAGGAAGTTCTGTCCTCCTGCTCTGAAGGTCGGGGGCCATGGTGCAGGGTAAGCTCGTGGTTGATTGCTAGGAGGCCGGGCGGTCCTAGTAACCACTACCACTGGTAACGGTGAGTACCCGTCACATGCCTATTGCTGCCACAAGGGATGTTTACATTCCTTGTGATAGTAATAAATGTGATGAAAAAGTAAAGAAATTTTAAAGCAACAGCGTAAAAATAAAAAAAATATATAAATTGATAATTATTTTTATTTTTTTACGTGCTCCCGTCCCCCCTGTGCTAGTGCGCAAAGGCAGATGCATGCGTCGGACCTGAATGCACACAAACCGCTATCGTCCCACACAGATATCACTGCAAACGTCGGATCATGGGAAGTCATTTTAGCACCAGACCACCTCTGTTCATCTAAAGTGGTAGGGGCAGATCCACAAAAGAATTACGCCGGCGTATCTATTGATACGCCGGCGTAATTCTAAATTTCCCGCGTCGTATCTTTGTTTTGTATCTACAAAACAAGATACGACGGCATCTCGGGTCGATCCGACAGGCGTACGTCTTAGTACGCCCTCGGATCTTAGGTGCATTTTTTCCGCCGGCCGCTAGGTGGCGTTTCCGTCGAATTCCGCGTCGAGTATGCAAATTAGCTAGTTACGGCGATCCACGAACGTACGTCCGGCCGGCGCATTTTTTTTACGTCGTTTGCGTGCGGCTTTTTCCAGCGTATAGTTACCCCTGCTATATGAGGCGTACTCAATGTTAAGTATGGCCGTCGTTCCCGTGTCAAATTTTGATTTTTTTACGTCGTTTGCGTAAGTCGTTCGCGAATAGGGATTTGACGTCACCGTCGTAAGAATTGGCTGGTTCCGGTTTAATTTGGAGCATGCGCACTGGAATACCCCACGGACGGCGCATGCGCCGTTCAAAAAAAACATTTACGTCGGGTCACAACGTATTTACATAAAACACGCCCCCATCACATCGTTTTGAATTGCGCGCCCTTACGCCGCCAAAAATATACTACGCCGCCGTAACTTACGGCGCGCATTCGTTGTGGATTTGAAAAAAAAAAGTTACGGCGGCGTAGTGTATCTTAGATACGCTACGCCCGGCGGGAAGATGCGCCGCGCTACGTGGATCTGCCCCGGAACCTGTAAAGGCTGTTAAAGTGTAGCCAATGGATAGTCAAATTTACATCGCTTGACGCCGTTGTGTGGGCGTGCACAATTTTAAAGCGTGACATGTTTGGTATCTATTTACTTGGTGTGATATCATCTTTTACATTTTACAAAAAAAAATGGGTTATGTAGTGTTTTTTTTTATTTATTTTTTTGCATTCAAATTTTAAAAAGTGTTTTTTTTTTTTTTTTATTTAAATCACAAAAACTGCATTTGAAAAACCGCAGCGCAAAAACCGTGTCACATAAAAAAAAAAAAATCCAAAACCCGGCAATTTATTCTCTAGGGCAATTGCTTTAAAAAATATTTCGGGCTACATTCAGAAAGAATTTACGTTGGCGTATCTATTGATACGCCGCGTAAATTCAAAGCTGCGCCGGTGTATCTTCTTTCTGTATTCAGAAAGCAAGATACGCCGAAATTAGGCTAAGATCCGACTGGCGTAAGTCTCTTACGCCGTCGTATCTTACTTTCATATTTACGGTGGCCGCTAGGTGGAGCTTCCGTCGATTTGCGCGAATAATATGCTAATTAGGTAGATACGCCGATTCAGAAACGTACGTCCGCCCGGCGCATTTTTTTTACGTCGTTTACGTTCGGCTTTTTCCGGCGTAAAGTTACCCCTGCTATATGAGGCGTATCCTATGTTAAGTATGGACATCGGGCCAGCGTCAAATTTTCCTGTCGTTTGCGTAAGTCGTTCGCGAATAGGGCTGTATGTAAGTTACGTTCACGTCTAAAGCATTGACGATTTGCGGCGTAATTTCGAGCATGCGCGCTGGGATTCCTTCACGGACGGCGCATGCGCCGTTCGTAAAAAAAAAACGTCAAATACGTGGGGTCATAAGTAATTTAAATAAAACACGCCCACATCATCCACATTTGAATTAGGCGGGTTTACGCCGGACCACATACGCTACGCCGCCGTAACTTAGGGCGCAAGTTCTTTATGAATACGGAACTTGCGCCCTAAGTTACGGCGGCGTAACGGATCTGAGATACGTTACGCCCGCAGAAAATTACGCCGGGCTATCTGAATCTAGCCCTTCATGTTTGTGGGTTCTAATTGATTTTCTAGCAAAAATAAATAAAAGCACGTAAACAAAAGTGACAGAAAATTCCCAGTCTTCAGCTGGTTACGCCTGTGGATTATATGTATAAAATAAATATATATATATATATATATGTATGTGTGTGTGTGTGTGTATATATATATATATATATATATATATATAAAATGTGTGTGTGTGTGTGTATATGTATATATATATATATATATATATATATATATATATATATATATATATATATACATAATTAGTACTAGGATCTAATTATTATTCTAGATAAAACCGCAAAAATGTATGACGCTATTAACACTCCTCTCTATCACTGTGTTCTTCTTTAAACCCGGAAATGCTGCTCATACTTCCGCTCTATGCGTTCCACTGCAGAACACCTGACTTGGCCCAGCTTTCAAAGCGCTGTTTACTGCAAGCCGAGCCACCACTAGAGGGCGCACGTCGGACAGGTCACAGGCGGAAGTGTCCTCAGTGCAGAAGGGACGGCGGCCATTTTGTTGTAGCCCGGAAACACAGGAGGATTCTTTTTTTATTTATTTTTTACAAGATTCTCCGTGGAGAGGTGTGATTGTGCAGAGTGTGTGGCCAGTGACGAGGAGGTAATATTAATACTTATCCTTATTATGAGAGAAGGGGGTCCCAGCACTCTGTGTGGACTGCATGAGGTGATCATGTCACCTCCACAAATCATTATCTTCCTGCAAGTCCTCTGGTGTGTAGCCCAGGTCAGGGTGCTGTGGAAATACACATATTGTACAGGAATAGATTCTCTTGTATGCACAGAGGTAGAAAGATCCATGATGATTATATGCAGACCTCCATGGATTCATATATCTGCCTTTTGTTTGCTCTCTTTTCCCCCCTCCTCTATTCAGCCGCTAGGAATGACCTGTGTGCACTGAAGTTGAAACCTTCACAGTCGTATGGACTTGCTGTCCGACAGTCCTGATTGGTCCGACAGTGTTAGGTGGACGGGTCACATGCTTTTCCATACCTGGAAGTACCGGGTATCTCCTTCGGGCTCTCTGCACTGAACAGAGCGGAGAAGACACAGCCAAAAATGATGAAGCCATTCCAGATTTCATACATTTTAGTCTTGTCGGTCATAACCAGTGTAGGACAGGGAGCTACGACTTTCAGGAATTCGTGTTTCATTGTCCAGGGTGGATTCGATTTAAATCAAAAATTTATAACCACTTAAAGCGGTGGTTCACCCTCCTTAACATCATTCTAGCATTACATTCGGCATCGTAGCGCGAGCTACAGTATGCCGGTCTTACATTTTTTATCCCCGTACTCACTGTGCTATTCCACATTGAAGATTCCGACTCCCGCGGGGAATGGGCGTGCCTATGGAGAGGGAGGATGATTGACGGCCGGCTCTGGCACGTCACGCTCCCCGAAGACAGCCGGAGTAGGTCTCGGCTCTTCACGGCGCCTGCGCACAGGCTATGCGCAGGCGCCGTGAATAGCCAAGCCTATTTCGGCTATTTCCGGAGAAGCGTGACGCGCCAGAGCCGGCCGTCAATCACCTTCTCTCACCATAGGAACGCCCATTCCCCGGAATCTTCAATGATCCATAGCACAGTGAGTACGGGGATAAAAAATGTAAGACCGGCATACTATAGCTCGCGCTACGATGCCGAATGTAATGCTAGAATTTTTTTTTTTTAATAGGGTGAACCCCCGCTTTAAAGACCGCCCAACATACATTTAGGGCAGTCCTTAAAGCGGGGGTTCACCCAAAATAAATATTTTAACATTACATTCAGCCGAGTTGTTAGAATGACATTAGGCTGTTTTTTTTAATATCCTTGCCGTACATACCGTTTTATATATATATATGTTCACCGCGGCATCCGGGTATAATCTGCGGGACTGGGCGTTCCTAATTGATTGACATGCTTCCGACCGGCGCATACAGCGCGTCACGAGTTGCCGAAAGAAGCCGGACTGCGAGTCGGCTCTATACGGCGCCTGCGCACCGACGTTCGGCTTCTTTCGGCAACTCGTGACGCGCTGTATGCACCGGTCGGAAAACATACATATATGCATAACATATATACATTTTTTTTTTTACATGTTTACAATAGAGATGGGTTCACTTGTCGCATATAATCAAAAAATTACTCCATGTATCAGCAACTTCTCTGTGTATTTCATAATAAACCTTTTTATTTTTGGCAGTACAAGGTTTATAAACCACCCTAAGGTACAAATATAGAGGAGAGCATGTAATGAGAAGGACACAAGGATCTGTAGAAGGACGTCACGATGGAAAACCAACCGTCTTCCACATCACGGGGTAAGAGGAGACTTTCATTTCTTGTAAAGGAGAGAAGAGTATTGAGGATCCCCCTGATATAAAGACATATAGCTAGATTCAGGTACGGCGGCGCATCTTTCCGGCGGCGTAGCGTATCGTATTTACGCTACGCCGCCGTAAGTCAGAGAGGCAAGTACTGTATTCACAAAGCACTTGCCTCCTAAGTTACGGCGGCGTAGCGTAAATGGGGCCGGCGTAAGCGCGCCTAATTCAAATGAGGATGAGGGGGCGTGTTTTATGTAAATGGATGGTGACCCGACGTGATTGACGCTTTTTACGAACGGCGCATGCGCCGTCCGTGTACATATCCCAGTGTGCGTTGCTCCAAAGTACGCCGCAAGGACGTATTGGTTTCGACGTGAACGTAAATTACGTCCAGCCCCATTCACGGACGACTTACGCAAACGACGTAAAATTTTCAAATTTCGACGCGGGATCGACGGCCATACTTAACATTGACTAGGCCAGCTATTTGTTATACTAACTTTACGCCGGAAAAAGCCTTACGTAAACGACGTAAAAAAAAATGCGCCGGGCGCACGTACGTTTCTGAATCGGCGTATCTAGTCATTTGCATGTTCTACGCCGAACTCAACGGAAGCGCCACCTAGCGGCCAGCGTAAATATGCACCCTAAGATACGACGGCGTAGGAGACTTACGCCGCTCGTATCTTGGCCTAATTTAAGCGTATCTGGTTTCCAGAATACGCTTAAATTTACGACGGCGCAGATTCAGAGTTACGACGGCGTATCTACTGATACGCCGGCATAACTGTATCTGAATCTAGCTAATCCTCTGATATAAAGACATAGAAGAAATTGAGGGAATTTACAAAGATTGTAGCAGACAGAATCTGAAGCGCATTTTTTAAAGCCTAACTAAACAAGCTGAAGCTACAAGCTTATTGGTTACTCTGCTGCTGCTTTAGATTCTGGGCCAGATTCTCGTAGGGAGCGCGTATTTGTGAGCGGGCGTAACGTATCCTATTTACGCTACGCCTCCGCAACTTTGACAGGCAAGTGCAGTATTCTCAAAGCAAAGTTGCGGCCGCTTAGCGTAAATAGGCCAACGTAAGCGCCCGCCTAATTCAAATATGGAAGATGTGGGTGTGTTTTATGCCAATGTATTGTGACCCCACGTAAATGACGCTTTTTACGAACGGCGCATGCGCCGTCCGTGAAAGTATCCCAGTGCGCATGCTCCAAATTAACCCGCAAAAAGCCAATGCTTTCGACGTGAACGTAAATGACGCACAGCCCTATTCGCGAACGACTTACGCAAACGACGTAATGGACGGAAAAATTTACGCTGTCCCGACGTCCATACTTAACATTGTCTGCGCCTCATAGAGCAGGGGTAACTTTACGCCGGAAAAAGCCTTACGTAAACGGCGTATCTGTAATGCGACGGCCGGGCGTACGTTCGTGAATTGGCGTATCTAGCTGATTTACATATTCTACGCGTAAATCAGCGTACACGCCCCTAGCGTCTAGCGTAAATATGCAGTTAAGATCCGACGGCGTAGGCGACTTACGCTGGTCGTATCTTATACAAATTCTGGCGTATCTGATTCTTTGAATCAGGCGCCAAGATACAACGTCTAAGGCCGAGTACTCACGGCAGGACATGTCCGATGAAAACGGTCTGCAGACCGTTTCCATCGGACATGTCTGGCCAGGGCCTGCCCGGGGACTTCTGTTCGATGGCTATACACACCATCGAACAGAAGACCGCGCGTAAACAATACGCGGGGCGTGTCCGCGGTGTCGACGCGTCGATGACGCGGTGTCGCCGCGACAATGACGCGCCGGCGTGGGCGGCCTGCCTTGAAAATGCTTCCACGCATGCGTCGAAGTCATTCGACGCATGCGAGGGATGGCGGGCGGCAGGACATGTACGGTAGGTCTGTACAGACGACCGTACATGTCCGGGCGGACAGGTTTCCAGCGGACTGTTTTAAAGCAAGTCCGGGAAACAGTTGTCTGCTCAGAAACGGTCTGTCAGACAATTGTTTGCTGGAATCCTGTCCGCGCGGCTGTACACACGACGGAACATGTCTGCTGAAATTGGTCTGCCGACCAGTTTCAGCAGACATGTTTGGTCGTGAGTACGGGGCCTAAGACTCAGAGATACGACGGCGTATCTGGAGATACGCCGTCATATCTCCTACGTGAATCTGGGCCTCTGTCTGCACCAGTTTTAGTTAATTTCCTCAATGTAATCAGTCAGTGTGTGTTTCCTACAGATGGATCCAGTAACAGAAATCCCCCAGAGAGATGTCCCCGTCCTCTGTATTCCCGGGACTCCACACAGGAAGATCAGGAGATCCCTCAGGAGGATCAGGTCGATGTAAGTGAGGATTTTACTGATATGTTTTCTCAATGAATTAGTTACATATACAAAAAAGTCTGTATGGTGTCTTATCCAGGGTGAAGGCTTGATTGTTGTTAAAGTTGAAGTAAAAGAAGAAGACGAAGAAGAATATGATTGGGGTGATGAGCCGTGCAGAGAGGAAGAATCTCCTCCAGAGATCAGCACAGGTGAGGAATAAACACTAAATCCAGAGAAGAGTCCCAGATCCTCCTTGTTCAGGCACTACAACAATCTCTTATTTTTTTTTTAAGAGCACTTCAAACAAATAAACCTGCAAAAACACACTTGGCTCAGTGCCAAAAAAAGGTACATAAGCTACTTTGGTGCCAAACGCGTTGCGTCCCTCAGGTGTGAATGCAGTGTCAATCCAGAGAAGAGTCCCAGATCCTCCTTGTTCAGTCACTACAACAATCTCTTCTTCTCCCCCCTCCTCTGTCAGTAGACAGTAATGGGGAGACAGTATGTGCCCAGTGGGGGAGTCAGGAGACATCAGCCTCTATTAGACTCCGGCTCTTCTCCTCACATCATGTCTATGGCCCGGATTCACATACATTGGCGCATATTTATGCCGGTGTAGCGTATCTAATATTCGCTACGCCGAAGCAGCGCAGAGAGGCAAGCACCGCATTCACAAAGTACTTGCCTCCCAAACTGCGCTGGGTTCACTCGGCGTAAGCCGTCGTAGGTGGAAGTGGGCGTGAGCCATGCTAATGAGGCATGACCCCATGCAAATGATATGCCGAGAGCCATACAAGTACTTAAAACGAACGGCGCATGCGCCGTCCCGTGGACGTTTCCCAGTGTGCATGCTCAGAATCACGTCGGAACTACTCCCTAAGATACGACGGATCACTGCCTACGACGTGAACGTAACCTACGCCCAGCCCTATTCACGTACTACGTAAACGACTTAAAATACGGCGGCTGTGTTCCCTGGTCCATACCTTAGCATGAGTTGCGCCTCCTATACGGGGAATAACTTTACGCCGGACGTACGACTTACGCAATCCGCGTATATTATGCGCCGGGCGCAAGTACGTTCGCGAATCGACATATCTCCCTCATTTCCATATTTGAATAGGAAATCAATGGGAGCGCCACTTGCTCCCAGCGTAAATATGCGCCCATGATACGCCGGTGTAGGAAGGTTACGTCGGTCGGATGAAGCCTATTTCCAGGCGTATCTTGGTTTCAGAGTCCGGCGTATTGATACAACGGCGCATATTTACACTTACGCGGCGTATCTCGAGATACGTCGGAGTAAGTGCTTTGTGAATCCGGGCCATTGTGTTTTACCAACCTAGAGACGTGACCAGTCTCCCCCCCACACACACTCTCTGGGGTCTCTCATACATCTCAGTACAGGGGGCTTCACTCTCCTCTCTGTTCACAGACCCCGGAACCACTAGAGCCACCCGAAGAGGTGCCAAAGCGGAGGAGGAGAAAGAAGGATGTGTGAGGATTAAAGAGGAGGAAATTCCTATAGAGATCAGCACAGGTAAGTAATAAACATTAAATACAGAATTAGAGTATGGTATTGCACGTGAAGATTTTATTGGGATGATAATAAAGCAGAATTAAAGTACAAAACTAGATATGGGAGGACTGAAGAGACGGTTATATCTCTTCTGCAACAAAGCAAACTCAAGCCAGCCATACATGGATCACAATTTGGCGGGTATGAGGGACTGGCTGAATTTTGATCCATGTATGGGCAGGTTGGTGGTATAGAAGCCGATCTACCAATTGACTTCTGTACAACCAGCCTTGTCGGATTTTTTCTGCTTTATCAGTGCCACCGTCTAAAGCCAGCAGTGCTGATCAGTGTATTCTGAAGGCGGTGTCAGAGTACAATAGCTCAGCGGGAAGGATTCCCCATCCGCCTCGAATGTGTGGGTGAGGGAATTGGGTGATTTTTATTTTTTTCGTTCAACCTGATGGAGCTGGGAGAATATGTTGATACAGGCGAAGGTGAGTATTTGCAGACTTTAGTTCTGCTTTACCGTCTTCAGAATCAAAACATTAGCCCGGATTCAGGTAGATTTGCCCCTTATTTACGGAGGCGCAGGGCAGCGTTTTTGCCCTGCGCCCCCGCAAATTTACTGCGCTACCCGCGATTCACGGAGCAGTAGCTCCGTAAATTGCGTGTGCGCTGTGTAAACTTGCCCTGTGTAAGGGCGCCTAATGTAAATGATCCTGTAGGGGGCGGGAATCATTTAAATTAGGCGCGCATGCTCCGTCTGGAAACTTTCCCGACGTGCATTGCGGCAAATGACGTCGCAAGGACGTCATTTGCTTCAAAGTGTTAACGTGAATGGCGTCCAGCGCCATTCACGAATCACTTACGCAAATTACGTAAAATTCGAACGTCGCGACGGGTATACTTTAGCATTGGCTGCCCCTGCTATTAGAAGGGGCAGCCTTACGCTAAACACGCCGTACGGAAACAACGTAAATTGCGTACGCAGGGCTCGCGCAACATTGTGAATCGGTGTTAGTATGCAATTTGCATACTATACGCTGACCACAATGGGAACGCCACCTAGCGGTCATCGCAAGAATGCAGCCTAGATATGCGTGGCATAAGAGCCTTATGCCACGCAGATTTTAGGCTGCAGTCGGCGTTACGATGTTCCTGAATCAGGAGCATTCGTAACGCCGGGGCAAGTAAGCAATTGCGCTGTGTAACCTATGGTTACACAGGCGCAATTGCTACTTGAATCTAGGCCAATGTCTTGTTGTTTAGAGCGGAACTAAACCCTCCTATCCTTTGCAGCCAAGGAAGATGCCATCTTGGCCTCTGTTTCATCTGGAGCTGCCATTGTGCTGCACATTTGATGGTTTGACAGTTTGGTTGAGAGCAAAACAAATGTGACAGTTAGCATGTCTGGCATTCTCTGAATTTTAAGTATGATCTTAGGCCTGGTTTACACTGGTGCAAACACAGACACTGGATGTGATTCGCACTGCATTGCTGTGCAGATCACAAGCGATGTCTGTGCGATGCAAATTCAGCCATACAGTTTCTGTGGCTGAATTCGCATGACGTTTGGACCAAAACGGTACAGGACCCTTTTTTTTGGGTCCGTATTGGAAAAAGATCGCGCGGGTGTTCACACCCATGCGATCCGATTCCTGTCTGAATTCACACTGTGAACCGATTTTGGGGGTGTCATTAACTTTATATTGACATCTGCACTGCACAGTTTTGAACTGCCTGCGATTCTGATGAGGTGCGGAATCCGCAGCGAATTCGCTGTGAATTCGCACCACATTTAGTGTAAACTGGGCCTTAGTCAGAAAATTTTAATCCAGTAATACGCTGTTCCACCCTGCTCTGCACATGCTCACTTGCTCTCTATTTTTAGGCACTGTGCCAAATTTCTAGAGGTCGATCTGCTGCCAGCCTAAAGATTTAGGCCCAGATTCTCGTAGAATGGAGTAAAACTACGGCGGCGTAACGTCATTTACGTTACGCCGCCGCAAGTTTTACAGGCAAGTGCTTTATTCACAAAGAACTTGCCTGTAAAGTTACGGCGGCGTAGCGCAAATCCCCCGGCGCAAGCCCGCCTAATTCAAATGAGCCGGGTAGGGGGGCGTGGATCATTTAAATTAGGCCGAACGTACTGCGCATGCGCCGTCCCTAAAATTTCCCGACGTGCATTGCGCTAAATGACGTCGCAAGGACGTCATTGGTTTCTTCGTGAACGTAAATGGCGTCCAGCCCCATTCACGGACGACTTACGCAAACGACATCCATTTTTAAATTTCGACGCGGGAACGACGGCCATACCTAACATTGGTTGCCCCTCATATAGCAGGGGCAACTTTACGCGTCGCAAATCTAATGTAAACGTCGTAACTTCACTGCGTCGACCGGGCGTACGTTCGGGAATTTGCGTATCTAGCTAATTTGCATACTCGACGGGGAAAACGATGGAGGCGACACCTAGCGGCGAAAAAAAAAATTGCATTTAAGATCCGACGGCGTAAGAGCCTTACGCCTGTCGGATATAATGGTTATCTATGCGTAACTGGTTCTAAGAATCAGTCGCATAGATACGACGGCCCAGATTAGGACTTACGACGGCGCACATGGCGTTGCGCTGTCGCAGGCCCTTTGAGAATCTGGGCCTATGTTTCTTGCTAAAGAACATCAGTTGTTATGGGTAAAGTTCGACTTTAACAGTTTATTTTTAAAATGATTCGGCCCCTTTTACACCGGTGGAGTCTGCCAGCGAATCCGCCCTAATCCTGATCCCTGCTGAGTAGGTGGATGACGGGTCCGTGTCCGCTCCACTGATGCAGAGTGGACACAGGCACAGCCCGTTTGTCCTTTATGGGCTGTCAGATGGAAACTGCCTGTCACACGATCCAATCCACCAGACAGATGGGGAACTGATCCCCATTCATCTGTTTTTAGCAGACAGGATGGAATCAGATGTCATGGGTGTCAGTGACATGCTCCATAGAGAGCAATAGATGGAGAGCAATGAATGGTCCGATCAGGTCCGCCTGAAAGACTGAGGCCGCGTACACACGGTCGATCCATGCGATGAGAATGGTCCGACGGACCGTTTTCATCGGTCCACTGCTGAAGCGGTCTGATGTGCGTACACACCATCAGTTCAAAATCCGATCGAGTCAGAACGCGGTGACGTAAAACACAACGACGTGCTGAAAAAAACGAAGTTCAATGCTTCCAAGCATGCGTCGACTTGATTCTGAGCATGCGCAGGTTTTGAACCGATGCTTTTGTGTACTAACCATCGGTTTTTGACCGATGGTCAGCCGTCCATCGGTTCGATTTCAAAGCGAGTTCTAAAACTTTGGTCTGAAGGACAAAAGTCCGACGGGCCGTACACACGGTCGGTTAGGACCGATGAAACTGGACTTTGGTCCGTTTTCATCGGTTTGGACAGACCGTGTGTACGCGACCGGATCAGTCCATCAATGTGAAAGGGGCCTTAAAGCTGAACTAAGCCCATCGATTTAACCACTTGCTTACTGGGCACATAAACCCCCTTCGTGCCCAGGCGAAATTTCAGCATCCGGCACTGCGTCGCTTTAACTGACATTTGCGCGGTCGTGCGACGTGGCTCCCAAACAAAATTGACGTCCTTTTTCCCCCACAAATAGAGCTTTATTTTGGTGGTATTTGATCACCTCTGCGGTTTTTATTTTTTGCGCTATAAACAAAAAAAGAGCGACAATTTAAAAAAATATATATATATTTTTTACTTGTTGCTATAATAAATATCCCAATTTTTTTTTAAAAAAAATATTTATTTTCTCAGTTAAGGCCGATTCGTATTTTTGTAAAAGAAAAAAAAATCGCAATAAGCGACTGGTTTGCGCAAAAGTTATAGGGCCATATTCTCATAGAAGTTACGATGGAGTATCTCAGGAAACTCCATCGTATCTCTCTTTTTTGGCCCGTGTATCTATGCGACTGATTCTTAGAATCATTTTCGCATAGATACACTTAAGATCCGCCATGTGTAAGTCACTTACACTGGCGGATCTTAAATGTAATGACGCCGGCCGCCGCTAGATGGCATTTACGTGAAGGACTTATTTGCGTATGCAAATGATCCTCCTACGCCGATTCCCGAATGAGTTCACGTCGCGTAACCGTCGCTAACGTCGTTTGCGTAAGCGGAAACTTACTCCTGCTATATGAGGAGTAAGTTTCCGCAAGTCCCACGTAGGCCATGTTACGGATGGCGTTGGGTCCGCGTCGTGTTTTTTCGTCGGGTACGTCGTTTCCGTAAGTCGTTCTTGAATACGACTTTACGTCAATGACGCACACGTCGGCGTCATTGACGTTTTCCGCTGAGAACTGGAGCATGCGCACTGGGCCTTTTGAAGCCTGGCGCATGCGCAGTTCATTAGAATCGGGGGCGCGCTTAATTTGAATACAAGCCGCCCCCTTGGAGATCCGCCAGGCTACGCCGGGGCATTTACACTCCGCCGTCCCAACTTACGGAGCAAGTGTTTGGGGAATACAACACTTGCTCCTGTAAGTTGGGACAGCGGAGTGTAAGTGCCTTAAGCGCAGCCCGCAGATTTTTAGAGAGAATATGGGCCCCAGCACCTACAAAATGGGGGATAGATTTATGTTTTTTGTTTTTTTACTTGTAATGGCGGCGATTTGCGTTTTTTTTTTTTTTTGTCAGGGCTGCGATATTGCGGCGGACGTATCGGACACTTTTGACACAATTTTGGGACCATTCACATTTATACAGCGATCAGTGCTATAAAAATGCACTAATTACTGTATATAAATGTGACCGGCAGTGAAGGGGTTAACACTAGGGGGTGAGGAAGGGGTTAAATGTATTCCTACTGTGTGGGGGGAGGGGACTGACTGGGGGAGGTGACCGATGCTGTGTCCCTATGTAAAGAGACACAGATCGGTCTCCTCTCTCCCTGACAGCACGTGGAGCTCTGTGTTTACACACAGAGCTCCACGTCCTGCTGTGTCACCGACGATCGCGGGTGTCTGGCGGACATCGCGCCCGCCAGGCACTCGCATCGGCTCCTGAGCGATGCGCCGGGCACGTTGTTTCCCCGCCGCGCGCCCCCAGCGGCGCGCACAGGGAACAACAACAACAGGACGTCTAAGGACGTCCACTCGGCACTTGAGAGCCGCGCTGTGGACGTCTTTCGACCATAGCGCCCATAGCGCGGATCTCAAGTGGTTAAAGGTTTCAAAAAACAGTTACATTCCTGGCATACCGGAATGCCTACTGTCACATTTGCTTGTGTTTTCAACCACACTGTCAAACCATCCAAAGTCTGGTGTCAAAACTGATCACATGTACAGCCATCATGGCAGTTGAAGACCAAACAGAAGCCAAGAT
The DNA here is from genome assembly GCF_905171775.1 of Rana temporaria. Taxonomy (NCBI): domain Eukaryota; kingdom Metazoa; phylum Chordata; class Amphibia; order Anura; family Ranidae; genus Rana; species Rana temporaria. Next base: position 166,952,535 of record NC_053496.1, read on the forward strand.
GGTAGATTCCTTAGCTGAAAATTATAGAAAGGCTCCAAAAAGTTTGTTTTTTTCACTTATTTTCTGCAGATGGACAACCCATAGAAGAGGTTATTGTTATCTCAAAGTATGGTAAAACAGAAGACGACACCTCATCCGATTCTACAGAAGAAAGCCCCACCACTCCAGATCGCCACACAGGCCCTCGGAGAGTAAAGCGAACATCGAAATCCACTAAACGAAAGGGACGCGTTTCTGTTTCATCGCCCCCCACCGCCCATAAAACAGCCGATAGAGAGGGGGAAAAATTCTCTTGTTCCGAGTGTGGGAAATGTTTTATTCAGAAAGCTCATCTTGCTTCACACCAGAGGTCTCACGTAGCAAAGGAAGCCCACTCTTGTTCCGAGTGTGGTCAGTGTTTTTCTTCTAAAAGGGTTCTCATTGAACATCAGAAAACGCACGACGGAATGAAGCCGCTTTCGTGTTCCGAATGCGGCAAAGGTTTTACGCGAAAATATTCTCTCATGACGCACAAAAGGGTTCACACAGGAGAGAAGCCATATTCATGTTCACAGTGTGGCAAATGTTTTTCCCTGTTGACCACTCTCATCAGACACGAGCGAACGCACTCCGGAGAGAAGCCATTCTCGTGTCCCGATTGCGGAAAATGCTTTAGACAGAAATCGGACGCAGTAATACACCAGAGAATTCACTCGGGAGTAAAACCGTTTTCATGTTCTGAATGCGGAAAATGTTTTGCCTGTAAAGGAGCTCTGATGTCGCATCAACGTGCGCACAGGGGAGAGGGGCCCTATTCATGCGCCGAATGCGGGAAATGTTTTTCCATCAGCACTCACCTTCGCTATCACGTGCAGACTCACATTGACGAAAAGCAATTTCCTGCTTCTGAAAGTGGGACGTCCAACCCGGAGAGAAAGAATCGGATTTTACAACAAGGGATAAGGCCGTTTTCTTGCCCCGAATGTGGCAAAAGTTTTCCGCACCAAGGCCGTCTTACTAAACACCGGAGATGTCACACAGGGGAAAAGCCGTTTTCCTGCCGGGAATGCAGTAAATCTTTTTCTCAAAAAAGCGATCTCATTAGACACCAGAGATGCCACACTGGAGAGAAGCCGTTTGCCTGCACTGTATGCGGAAGATGTTTTTCTACCACACAAAATCTGACTTCTCACCTGAGAACTCACACCGGAGAGAAGCCATATTCATGCGCGGAATGTGGGATTTCTTTTACCTGGAAAAGATCCTTGATCAGGCATCAACGTGTACATGCGGGAGAGCAGTCGTTTTCCAGTTAGGAGGTCAGAAAAGGTTTTGAGCTAGATTCACGTAGCTCGGCGTATGTTTTGGCCGGCGTAGCGCATCTCATATGCGCTACGACGACGTAAAATAGGGAGCCCAGACCAGTATTCAGAAAGATCTGGCGCCGTACGTTGCGCCGGCGTAGTGTAAATAGGCCGGCGTAAGCCCGTCTAATTCCAAATAGGCAGAGGAGCTGCGGTGGCTCAACGCGATTGGCACTGCGCTGACAAGCCATTCACCTCTGCAGCTAGGGGTTCGGATCCCGGTCTCGGCTACATGTGAATTGAGTTTGGTGGTCTCAGCCCGGCTCCCGGTGGGTGTGCTATGCGAGGTAAGCCTGCGCTTAGTACGCCCACCCCCCTCCCACAAAAACCACCACACTTACACGCACTCAAAATTAGGTTAACATGCACGCACTTTGACCACGCGGTCTCTAAAAAAGAGAGGCGAAGGACTAACGGGGCTGGTTGAGCGGGCAAATCCTCTCACTCCCTTATAGGGAGTCCCTCTGCCCCGTTGGGCTTCAAAGCGGAGCTGTGTGGGAGGACCCACTCACACACCTGCCATTGCCACCCGGGGCATGGAGAAAGGTGTCAGATTGCCTCTGGGGGAGGCTTGCCTACTCCCAACTCCTGCAGTCTGGCTCCTCTCTCGAGTACACGCACAAAATACACTTAAAAAAAAAAAAAAAAAAAATCCAAATTAGCCGTGACCCCATGTAAATGAATGGCCGTTCGTACGGCGCATGCGCGCATGCTCAGAATCACATCGCAAATACTCCCTAAGAAACGTCGGCTCAATGCTCTCGACGTGAACGTAACCTACGCACAGCCCCATTCACGTACCACTTACGTAAACAACGTAAATTTCGACGGCTGTTCCTACGTCCATACCTTAACATTGGCGGCGCCTCATATAGCAGGGGTAACATTACGCCAGACGTAAGCCTTACGTAAACGGCGTAGCGGGCGCAAGTACGTTCGTGAATCGGCGTATCTAGGTCATTTACATATTCTACGCGTAAATCTACGGAAGCGCCCCTAGCGGCCAGCGTAAATATGCACCCTAGATACGACGGCGTACTAAGACTTGCGTCGGTCGGAGGAAGCTATAATTCAGGCGTATCTAGCTCCCAGAATGGCACGCATAGATACGACGGGGCATCTTACGCGGCGTATCTATAGATACGCCGACGTAAAGCTGTCTTGAGAAATGATCCGTCACGATAACACGATGCCACTCGCTCGTCTTGTCAACTTACCCGGGTTGAAACACCAAAGGTTGAGGGTTTCGGGGACTGGACTGAGTTGACGCTGAACTAGCTACACTTCCATTGCCATCACATAGAACTTCAATAAAGATTATTATTGTGTTATTATCCTATATCTGTGCGTATTTACATCATTTCTTTTACTGCCAGAATATTGAAAAACTCCACTACAATTTCTTGAATACCAGAGGTTCTCATCTATCACCCTTGTGTCTGTTTACTGAACGATCCCTCCTTGTTAGACAACGCTAATGCCGCGTACACACGGTTGGAATATCCGACAAGAAAAGTTGGATGTGAGCTTTTGGTCAGAAAATTCTGACCGTGTGTAGACTCCATGGGCTGGATTCAGATACATAGGCGTCTCTGTCCGCCCGGCGTAACGTATCTGAGATACGTTACGCCGCTCTAACTTTGGGCGCGAGTTCTTTATTCAGAAAGAACTTGCGCCCTTAGTTAGAGCGACGTAGCGTATATGTTGCGGCGTAAGGCCGCGTAATTCAAATGGGGATGTAGGGGGCGTGTTTTATTTAAATTTCCCTTGACCCCACGTTTTTTTACGGTTAACTTGAACGGCGCATGTGCCGTCCGTAAAATCTCCCAGTGTGCATTGCTCTAAATGACGTTGCAAGGACGTCATTGCTTTCGACGTGAACGTAAATTACGTCCAGCCGTATTCGCAAAAGATTTACGCAAACGACGTAAAATTTCAAAACTCGGCGCGGGAACGACGGCCATACTTAACATTGGCTACCCCTCATATAGCAGGGGTAACTATACGCCGGAAAAAGCCGAACGCAAACGACATTAAAAATAAAGCACCGGGCGGTCATTCGTTTCCGAATCGGCGTAACTCCTCATTTGCATATTCCTCACGTAAACAAACGGAAGCGCCACCTAGCGGCCAGCGAGAGATTGCAGCCTAAGATCCGACGGTGTAAGTCACTTACACCTGGCGGATCTTAGGGATATCTATGCGTAACCTGATTCTATGAATCGGGCGCATAGATACGACCGTCGGAACTCAGAGATACGACGGCGTATCAGGAGATACACCGTCGTATCTCTTTCTGAATTTGGCCCCATTTGACTTTTTCTGTCAAAATTTCCGACAGCAAAAATTTGAGAGCTGGTTCTCAATTGTCTGCTTTCCATTCTCACTGAGCCTGGGGTTCGAGCGTCTTGACGGCCCATTCCCCTGGATCTGTTCTCTCTCCCTGTGCCCGTCCCTCCCTCTGTGCAGCCCGTCCATGCGCTGCGTATGTGAAGAGGAAGCTGGGGACTGAGTGGGTAAGCAGTTCAGCACTGTGACCATACTCTCCCACTTCTCTAATCCCTTCCCGCCATCTTTCCCCCTCCTCCTTTCTTATGTTGTCCCCCAGCAGGGGTTGTAAAAGTAAACATCCGACGATTGAAAGTCCCGCGTCATGAACACACTGGCTTCTCGGCTCTTCTCGGCTCATTCATTGGACGATTGATAGCAGCGCAGCAATTGGCTCCCGCTGCTGTCAATCAAATCAATGACGCGGAGCGCCGGGGTGGGGCCAAGTGATACAGTATCACGGAATCGCGCCCGCAAGCTAACCCCCTTGGGAGATAGCTTCCCATAAGGGGGTTAGCTGATGTGGGGAGCAGCCAAGACAGCCGCCAAAAGGACCCCAAAAGAGGACGATCGGGGACACTCTGTGCAAAACGAGCTGCACAGTGGAGGTAAGTACGATATGTTTGTTATTTAAAAAAAAAAAAGGAACCTTTACAACCCCTTTAACTGCAAGCGTAGAGCTTTCTTTCTAGAGGCTATATTAGTACTTGGTTCTAAGTGGATTTAAAGTGGACTCACCATGCCATTACCTGGAGTGATTGGCATTTAGAAGGTTAAAGCAGGTAGTGAGCAAACATAATATCACCTCCGCACTGCCTGTCAAATGCCTCTGAAAAGTGACCTGAGCAGGGATCACTTTTCAGTAGAGTGACAGTGTCTGCTGCAAGTGTGTACAACCCTTGGGTGTTCACACTGGTATGCTGTTGTTTGGGCCGCAGTGGTGGTGTACTCAAAGTTTTCCTGCATGTTACTCCTGGTTATAGCCGCAGATTCAGTCCCATAAACTACTATTAGGTTGCACATTTTCTGAAAGCGCACAAAAAAAAAGTCCTGTCTGCTGCATCTTGGTCTTTGAGTGTTGGTGGTGCCTTCATACTATTAACCACTTAAGACCCGGACCATTATGCAGCTAAAGGACCTTGCCCCTTTTTGCGATTCGGCACTGCGTCGCTTTAACTGACAATTGCGCGGTCGTGCGACGTGGCTCCCAAACAAAATTGGCGTCCTTTTTTCCCCACAAATAGAGCTTTCTTTTGGTGGTATTTGATCTCCTCTGCGGTTTTTATTTTTTGCGCTATAAACAAGAATAGAGCGACAATTTTGAAAAAAAAATTGTATTTTTTACTTTTTGCTATAATAAATATCCCCCAAAAATATATATACCGTATTTATCGGCGTATAACACGCACCCTAACTTTAAGAGGGAAGTTTTAGGAAAAAAACATTCCAAGGCCCCCTGCGTATAACACGCAGGCACAGTTTACCCTCTATTTTCAGGGTAAAAAATGAAGTGTTATACGCCAATAAATACAGTAAAAAAAATGTTTCCTCAGTTTAGGCCGATACGTATTCTTCTACATATTTTTTGGTAAAAAAATCGCAATAAGCGTTTATTGATTGGTTTGCGCAAAAGTTATAGCGCCTACAAAATGGGATAGTTTTATGGCATTTTTATAAAAAAAAAATTATTTACTGGTAATAGCGGCGATCAGTGATTTTTATCGTGACTGCGACATTATGGCGGACACATCAGACACTTTTGACACTATTTTTGGACCGTTGTCATTTTTACAGCGATCCGTGCTATAAAAATGCACTGATTACTGTGAAAATTACACTGGCAGTGAAGGGGTTAACCTGTAGGGGGGCACTGAAGAGGTTAAAGCCGTTCTCCACCCTAAAGTGGAGTCCCGCTGATCGGAACCCTCCCCCCCTCCGGTGTCACATTTGACACCTTTCAGGGGGGAGGGGGGTGCAGATACCTGTCTAAAGACAGGTATTTGCACCCACCTCCGGCCCGGCATTCAAGGGCAAAAGACGGGCATTCCGTCACTTCCCGTCACCCCCCCCCCCCCCCCCCCGTTGTGTGCTGGGAACACTCGGCTCCCAGCACACAGCGGGAGCCAATCGGCGGGCGCGGCGCGACTCGCGCATGCGCCGTAGGGAACCGGGCAGTGAAGCCGCAGCGCTTCACTTCCTGGTTCCCTCAGCGTGGATGGCGGGGGGAGCAGCAGAGAGACGAGCGATCGCTCGTGCTCTGCTGCGATCGGCGCTGGACTCCAGGACAGGTAAGTGTCCTAATATTAAAAGTCAGCAGCTGCAGTATTTGTAGCTGCTGGCTTTTAATATGTTTTTCCCATGGCACATCCGCTTTAAGTGTGATCTACTGTGATTCTTACTGTGTAGGGGGCGTGGCTTTTCACATCACTGATCGTCGTTCCCTATGACAGGGAACAGACGATCAGTGACAGTCTGACTAGGAAGCACGGGGAAAGGTGTGTTTACACTTGCCTCTCCCCAATCACGGGACACCGGTGGCGTTCGGGTCCTGCGGGCGCGGTCACGGGAGTACCCAACCGGGTTGTGAGCGTGCCCCATATTAAAGGGGACCTGTACGCCAATATGCGCAGCCATGCCATTCTGCCGACGTACATTGGTGTGCGGTGGTCGGCAAGGGGTTAAAGTAGCACAGCAAAAATAGCCTGGTCATGAAGTGGGGTAAAACTATCAAGTGGTTAACACAGAAGGATGAGATGGAAGGTGTTGCCATGACAACCAGACATTTCCTCTGATCTGCACAAGGACAATGACACCTACAATCTGATTGTCTGCTCTATAGATAATAACATTAATCATTCAGTACTGAGATCTCATTTTTTTTTTTTTAGCTCTGATTAGAGAACAACAAAACATCTGCATGTCTCCTCTCTATGGTCACTATGCTCCCACAATACACCGGAAGCTCTCTCCTCACTTCCGCTCTATGCGTTCCACTGCTTCTTGGTCTTCCATAGACCCAGAGCACCGATTATGCCAGTGCAGAGATTAGAGTTGCCGCTAGGTGGCGCACGTCTGCCACGTAAAGTAGAAAGTGTCGTCAGTGTGGGATGGGCGGCGGCCATTTTGTTGAAGCCTGGAAGAAGTGTTTGGAGACGAAAACATTTCGTGGAGAGGTTTTGAGTGTGAAGAGTGTATGTCCACTGAAGAGGAGGTAATAATGTCTTCTTATTATGAGAGAAGGGGGTCCCAGCACTCTGTGTGGACTGGATGGGGGGATCATGTCACCTGAACACATCATCTTCCTAGAAGTCCTCTGATGTGTAGTGTAGGTCAGGGTGCTGTAGAGATCATATATTGTACAGGAATACACTGTATTTGATCTCTGTGATGTTTATATGCACACATAGACTTCCCTTCCCCCCTGCTAACAATGACCCGTATGCACTGGAGTTGTAAACTTTACAATGTTATAGACTTCTGATTGGCCCAGCGCTGTCACATGATCAGAGTCACGTGATTCTCCATATGTGGAAGTACCAGGTATCTCCTTTGGCACAGATCAGGGAAGATACAGAATAAAATGATGGAAGGATTTAGTGATCATCAGTGTAAGGCAGCCCAGCAGGGTGAATGAAGGAAACTGACCCGCTTCCCCCATCTATACATTCATTGGGGATGGGAGGAATCCTCACTGCTGAGTGATTGTATTCGGACAGCTGGGAAGCTTCCCCAGAATACACTGATCAGCATTGCAGGATGTAGCCGGCAGCACTGATCCATTAGGGAAAATCTGACCGGGCGTTTGTATGACTGGTAGATTGACTTCTGTACAACCACATTGTCCATACATCGAAATTGGGTCGGTCCTGTCTGAACCAGCTATATTATGATCCATGTATGGTCAGCTTGATACAGGGAGTCATCACTTCCAGGAGTCAGGGTTTTTTTTTTAAGCCCCATTATCTGACAAGTTATATTGTGCTGTTGCTCCTCCAGTTAAAAGAGAAGTATGTTTTTTTTTGTTTTGTTTTTCCAGAATCATACTTACCTAGATGGATGCAGCCAATCACTTGGTTCTTACAGCTCCCTGAGCAGAGAGCTGGTAGCTATCAGTAACCAGCTGTGGAGGGGGCGGGAGCGGCCGGCTCAGATCATTGGAGTGCTGGGCTGTGGAGGGGGCGGGATCAGCCAGCTCAGATCATTGGAGCGCTGGGCTGTGGAGGGGGCGGGATCAGCCAGCTCAGATCATTGGAGTGCTGGGCTGTGGAGGGAGCGGCCGGCTCAGATCATTATATTGCTGGGCTGTGGAGGGGGGCGGGAGCAGCCGGCTCTGATCATTGGAGCGCTGGGCTGTGAAGGGTGTGGCCGGCTCAGCTCATTGGAGTGCTGGGCTGTGGAGGGGGCGGGAGCAGCCGGTTCAGATCATTGGAGTGCTGGGCTGTGGAGGGGGCGGGAGCGGCCGGCTCAGCTTATTGGAGTGCTGGGCTGTGGAGGGGGCGGGAGCGGTTGACTCTGATCATTGGGGTGCTGGGCTGTGGAGGGGGCGGGAGCGGTTGACTCTGATCATTGGAGTGCTGGGCTGTGGAGGATGCGGGAGCAGCCGGCTCTGATCATTGGAGTGCTGGGCTGTGGAGGATGCGGGAGCAGCCGGCTCTGATCATTGGAGTGCTGGGCTGTGGAGGGGGCGGGAGCAGCCGGTTCAGATCATTGGAGTGCTGGGCTGTGGAGGGGGCGGGAGCGGCCGGCTCAGCTTATTGGAGTGCTGGGCTGTGGAGGGGGCGGGAGCGGTTGACTCTGATCATTGGAGTGCTGGGCTGTGGAGGATGCGGGAGCAGCCGGCTCTGATCATTGGAGTGCTGGGCTGTGGAGGGGGCGGGAGCGGTTGACTCTGATCATTGGAGTGCTGGGCTGTGGAGGGGGCGGGAGCGGTTGACTCTGATCATTGGAGTGCTGGGCTGTGGAGGATGCGGGAGCAGCCGGCTCTGATCATTGGAGTGCTGGGCTGTGGAGGGGGCGGGAGCAGCCGGTTCAGATCATTGGAGTGCTGGGCTGTGGAGGGGGCGGGAGCGGCCGGCTCAGCTTATTGGAGTGCTGGGCTGTGGAGGGGGCGGGAGCGGTTGACTCTGATCATTGGAGTGCTGGGCTGTGGAGGATGCGGGAGCAGCCGGCTCTGATCATTGGAGTGCTGGGCTGTGGAGGGGGCGGGAGCGGTTGACTCTGATCATTGGAGTGCTGGGCTGTGGAGGGGGTGGGAGCAGCCGGCTCTGATCATTGGAGTGCTGGGCTGTGGAGGGGGCGGGAGCGGTTGACTCTGATCATTGGAGTGCTGGGCTGTGGAGGGGGCGGGAGCGGTTGACTCTGATCATTGGAGTGCTGGGCTGTGGAGGATGCGGGAGCGGTTGACTCTGATCATTGGAGTGCTGGGCTGTGGAGGGGGGCGGGAGCGGCCGGCTCAGGCTCTCGGTGGCTTACTGAGAGCCTGAGCTGAGTGACGGTCCAGGCATATGGGCGAATCTCGAATTTCATTGTCACGAACTTGCCCGAGCCTGGACCAGCTCTGTGACGTCTGCGGAAAACCAGTCACAAGCGTGCAGAACAAACTGCACTTCTCTGATCCATAGTAGAAGTACAAACAAACAAGCTTTGGCTGTACTTTTCCTTTAAAGCGTTTGTAAACAGCTGGGTGCCTTTTTTTCTGACCTGCAAGGTAAAGACATAATGTGCTAGTTTGCATTGCATACTAGCACATTATTTGAAACTTGCGTGAAAACTAAGAATTCCAGTGATGCGCTGTCACCCATCTTCACCCATCTTTTTTCCAGGTCTGTGGACTCTGGCTGTGTGACTGGCAGGAGCCGCAATAACGTCACTCCCACACATGCACCAATTCTTCAGGAGCGCAGGCGCCATGACGTCATCGGCTGCATATATAGTAAATATCTGCACCGTTTAGGCTTACCTATAGGTGCAAGTCAAAGATTTAAGCTTACAATCACTTTAACAAATCACAATATTCAGCATCAGCGGTGGTGAAAATATTGGAACTGCCTCCTCCAAGGCAGACACGTGTGTGACAATCCCTACCACTGCACTGTGTCATTTATATTGATTCTTAAGATTAACTTTTTTTCTTTTTTTTTTTGACAGTGTGAGGTTTACAAACCACCCTGCGTACAGCAGAGACATACAGAAAAGTGGATCTGAAGAAGGACGTCCTGATGGAGAAGCGGCCGCCCCTCACATCACCGGGTAAGAGGAGACTTTCATTTCTTGTAAAGGAGAGAAGAGTATTCTCGCAGCCTCTAGAAAGACGGAGAAACAATCAGGAGAACTAACAAAGAGTGGCGTAGACTCTATGCCTGCACCACTCCTTCTAAACGGAGAAAATGGAGCAGATCTGGTTCCTAATGAATATAAGGGCCACCAGCCCCTTTGGTAATTAGTAGGGATGTCCCGATACCGAGCATTTCCCCGAGTACTTGTACGGCTCTTCCGTCCTCCCCCTGTCAGTGCCGCTCTTCTCCCCCCCCCTCTGTGCCGCTCTTCTATCCCCCCCTCGTCCGTGCCGCTCTTCTATCCCCCCCGTCTGTGTCTCTCTTCTCCCCCCCCCTGTCAGTGCCGCTCTTCTCCCCCCCCCGTCTGTGTCTCTCTTCTCCCCCCCCGTCTGTGTCTCTCTTCTCCCCCCCCCCCCCGTCCGTGCCGCTCTTCTCTCCCCCCCCCCATCCGTGTCGCTCTTCTCCCCCCCCCCCCCGTCCGTGCCGGTATTCTCCCCCCCCCCTGTCCGTCTCTCTCTTCTCTCCCCCCCCTGTCCGTGTCGCTCTTCCCCTCCCCCCGTCCGCGTCGCTCTTCTCCCCCCCCCCGTCCGCGTCGCTCTTCTCCCCCCCCCGTCCATGTCGCTCTTCTCCCCCCCCCGTCCATGTCGCTCTTCTCTCCCCCCCCCGTCTGTGTCGCTCTTCTCCCCCCCCCCCGTCTGTGTCGCTCTTCTCCCCCCCCCCCGTCTGTGTCGCTCTTCTCCCCCCCCCCCCCCAGTCTGTGTCGCTCTTCCCCCCCCCCCAGTCTGTGTCGCTCTTCCCCCCCCCCCCCAGTCTGTGTCGCTCTTCCCCCCCCCCCGTCTGTGTCGCTCTTCTCCCCCCCCGTCTGTGTCGCTCTTCCCCCCCCCCCCCGTCTGTGTCGCTCTTCTCCCCCCCCCCGTCTGTGTCGCTCTTCTCCCCCCCCATCTGTGTCGCTCTTCTCCCCCCCCCCCCCTGTGTCGCTCTTCCCCCCCCCCCCCGTCTGTGTCGCTCTTCTCCCCCCCCCCCGTCTGTGTCGCTCTTCTCCCCCCCCATCTGTGTCGCTCTTCTCCCCCCCCCCGTCTGTGTCGCTCTTCTCCCCCCCCCCCGTCTGTGTCGCTCTTCTCCCCCCCCCGTCTGTGTCGCTCTTCTCCCCCCCCCCGTCTGTGTCGCTCTTCTCCCCCCCCCCCGTCTGTGTCGCTCTTCTCCCCCCCCGTCTGTGTCGCTCTTCTCCCCCCCCCCCTTCCGTGCCGCTATTCTCCCCCCCGTCCGTGCCGCTCTTCTCTCCCCCCGTGTCGCTCTTCTCCCCCCCCCCTTCCGTGCCGCTCTTCTCTCCCCCCTGTCCGTGTCGCTCTTCTCTCCCCCCGTGTCGCTCTTCCCCCCCCCCCCATCCGTGCCGCTCATCTCTCCCCCCCCCCCGTCCGTGCCGCTCATCTCTCCCCCCCCCCCGTCCGTGTTGCTATCCCCCCCCCCCCCCCGTCCGTGCCGTTCTTTCCTTCCCCCCCGGTCCGTGTCGCTCTTCTCCCCCCCCCCGTCCGTGCCGCTATTCTCCCCCCCGTCCCTGTCGCTCTTCTCTCCCCCCCCGTGTCGCTCTCCCCCCCCCCCCCATCCGTGCCGCTATTCTCCCTCCCCGTCCGTGCCGCTCTTCTCTCCCCCCCCCGTCCGTGCCGCTCTCCCCCCTCAATTCGTGAGGATGGAGAGCGGAGGTAGGAGCCGCTTAACCCGGCTCCTACCTTTTCAGAATGGACATAGTCAGTGATCACCCTGCAGACCCCTTACCAGATTCTTTCTCATTCCTTAAGAGGGGACCAGGGTGATGCTGCAGCTATCCCCGGCCAGCTCTAAGCCTGAGAACTGAGTGATCATATGACTGCTGACTGCTCAGTTCTCTGTCAGCTCTGAGTGCAGAACGGTGACTGTCAGTTACCACTCTCGGGGATTATTGAAGCACCAGGCTGGTGTGGGGACAGGAGCAGCTGGATTCAGCCCTCAGCCAAGCCCTGAGATTCAGAGCCAGATACCACATGGGTGAATCCCAACAATATAGTTTGGATCCTCCCAGAACCTGGAGCAGCTCTGTGATGTCACCTGACAATAGGCCCCATCCACACTTGTGTGACTTGTCATACGACTTTGGACATTGTTGGACAGTCTTACTTCATGTTTTTCAAGCTCAATATTCGCCACACGTATTCAGTAAACTGGTATTTCAGTAATGTTGGGTGCTGTAGTGATCATAGGCTGGAAACCTTGGATGATCGGAGTGACGAAAATGTCATCAGCACAACAAGGATTCCTTGAAAGGGTCCAAAGATTTTTTTTTTTACAGCAACGTTTCTCAGCCACGCAGAGCCCCTTTATCAGGCTAGTTATAACCATTCATATATACACTCACCTACCACTTTATTAACCACTTCCTTCCTGCCCAGAGGACTTTTTGCGATTCGGCACTGCGTTGCTTTAACTGACAATTGCGCGGTCGTGCGACGTGGCTCCCAAACAAAATTGACGTCCTTTTTTTCCCACAAATAGAGCTTTCTTTTGCTGGTATTTGATCACCTCTGCGGTTTTTATTTTTTTGCGCTATAAACAAAAATAGAGCGACAATTTTGAAAAAAAAAAAAAAAATGTTTTACTTGTTGCTATAATAAATAGCTCAATTTTTTTTTGAAAAACATTTTTTATCCTCTATCTAGGCCGATACGTATTCTACATATTTTTAGTAAAAAATAAATAAAAAATCGCAATAAGCGACTGGTTTGCGCAAAAGTTATAGCGCCTACAAAATAAGGGACAGAATTATATATATATATATATTTTTTCTTTTTTTACTAGTAATGGCGGCGATCTGCGATTTTTATTGCGACTGCGACATTATGGCGGACACATCGGACACTTTTGACACATTTTTGGCACCATTCACATTTATACTGCGATCAGTGCTATAAATATGCACTAATTACTGTATAAATGTGACTGGCAGGGAAGGGGTTAACACTAGGGGGTGAGGAAGGGGTTAAATGTGTACCCTGCATTGTGTTCTAACTGTGGGGGGAGGGGGGTGACTGGGGGAGGTGACCGATCTGTGTCCCTATGTACAAGAGACACAGATCGGTCTCCTCTCTCCCTGACAGCACCGCTGTCTGTGAGAGCCGGCAATGAGAAATTATCTCATATGTAAACATATGAGATCATCTCTCATTGGCCGCACAGATCGCCTAGCAAACGGCCACTCCGATTGGCCGTTCACTGCGATCTGTGATTGGCTGTGTCCAAGGGACACAGCCAGCACAGCAGTTCCCCGCTGCGCGCTCGGGAACGAGCAAAGGGGCGGACGTCAATTGACGGCGCCCCAGAGAAGTAGAACCACCCGGCGGCCGTATATAGTCGTACGGCCGTCGGCAAGTGGTTAAAGGAGTTGTAAATTAAAAAAAAATGTTTTGCTGAAATTACTGTTTACAGGGTATAGAGACATAATCGTTAACTGATTCCTTTTAAAAACAATTAAAAATAGATAAAAAGCAATCATATAATGTACCTGTAGTTTCTAGTTTCGTTTTTGCATGTTGTTTCCTGCCTCTCTGCCTTACAGAGCCACAGAGCAGTGATGGAAAACAAAACTAGAAACTAGACACACAGTAATCACACCTCCTTGATTAGTGACCACAGAGAGAAAGCTCCCAGTACTGTGGTCATCGGGAAACAGACAACCAGGAAGTGTGGAGATCAGAGAAGAATTACAGCAACTTGAGAGCAACGTTTCACACTGTAGCTTCAGTGCTTAATCATAGCTATGACTAAGCACTGAAGCTACAGTGCGAAACGTTGGCTTTTGTTCCAATCTTTTTGCTGTGGCATGTTCATTTTGTGATCGATTTTAATTAAAAGAACATTTTTGGAGTGCGGCTGTCCAAGTTTCCTTCGTATCTTTGCATTACTATTGCATTGCCGGCACCCATGGTTTGGTTCCAGTGAGGAGGTTCTCTGAAGACTGCTGCTTATTTATTCCCACAATGTATTCAGTCAGTGTGTGTTTCCTACAGATGGATCCAGTAACAGGAATCCCCCAGAGAGACGTCCCCGTCCTCTGTATTCCCGGGACTCCACACAGGAACATCACACCTTCCCCCAGGACGATCAGGTAGTTTGTATTTTAATTTCAATGAATATACTATAGTATTTATATAACGGCATAGTGGATCATTGTAATATCTTTATTATTTTTCTATTTTTAAGAGTGAAGATTTAATAGTTAAAGTGGAAGTTAAAGAAGAAGAAGAGCCGTATGTTTGGGATGATGATCCCTGTAAGGAGGAAAAAGATCCTCCAGAGATCAACACAGGTAATAAACACTAAATCCAGAGAAGAGTCCCAGATTCTCCTTGTTTAGGCACTACAACAATCTTACTTTTTTTAATAACACTTCAAACAAAAAAAACTGCAAAAACGCACTTGGCTCAGTGCCAAAAAAGACAAATAAGCTACTTTGGTGCCAAACGCGTTGCGTCCCTCAGGGTATGAATGTAGTCTCAATCCAGAGAAGAGTCCCAGATCCTCCTTGTTCAGTCACTACAACAATCTCTTCTCCCCCCCCCCCCCCCCCCCTCTGTCAGTAGACAGTAATGGGAAATGGGAAGACAGTGTGAGAGACTCAACCACGACAGGGGCTTTTGGAAGGGGCTGCAGGGTAGCCTCATGCTTACTGACTATAAGAATTCAGAAAGATGTTATTTAATGTAAAAGGACAATATTACATTTAACTGCTTGCCGACCGCCCACCGTCGTTTTACGGCGGCAAGTCGGCTCCCCTGTGCGAGAGCACGTAATATAACGTCGGCTCTCGCGCAGGCCACTAGGGGCACGCGCGCGCCGCCAGAGGCGCGCGTGCTCGCCCCCGACTCCCGTGGGCGGCGGGCACGATCGCCACCGGGCACCCCGCGATTGCTCGTTACAGAGCGGGGAACGGGAGCTGTGTGTGTAAACACACAGCTCCCGATCCTGTCAGGGGGAGAAATGCCTGACCGTCTGTTCATACAATGTATGAACAGCAATCAGTCATTTCCCCTAGTGAGGCCACCCCCCTACAGTTAGAACACACCCAGGGAACATACTTAACCCCTTCCCGGCCCCCTAGTGTTAACCCCTTCACTGCCAGTGGCATTTTTACAGTAATCAATATGCATTTTTATAGCACTGATCGCTATAAAAATGCCAATGGTCCCAAAAATGTGTCAAAAGGTTTCCGAAGTGTCCGCCATAATGTCGCAGTACCGAAAAAAAAATGCTGATCACCGCCATTACTAGTAAATTTTTTTTTATAAAAATGCTATAAAAATACCCCTTATTTTGTAAACGCTATAACTTTCTATAAACCAATCAATAAACGCTTATTGCGATTTTTTTTTTTTTTTACGAAAAATAGGTAGAAGAATACGTATCGGCCTAAACTGAGGAAAAAAAAATGTTTTTTTATATATTTTTGGGGGATATTTATTATAGCAAAAAGTGGAAAAATATTCATTTTTTTTCAAAATCGTCGCTCTATTTTTGTTTATAGCGCAAAAACGAAAAACCGCAGAGGTGATCAAATACCACCAAAAGAAAGCTCTACTTGTGGGGAAAAAAGGACACCAATTTTGTTTGGGAGCCACGTCGCACGACCGCGCAATTGTCAGTTAAAGCGACGCAGTGCCGAATCGCAAAAAGTAATCTGGTTATTGGGCAGCAATATAGTCCGGGGGTTAAGTGGTTAATAGTCAAGGAAGCCATGATGTTTTCTGCTAACTTGAATGTCAGTATTCAGATGTATGGGAAAAGAAAGCTGGCTAATGAGATTTGGACAGCCCTGGGTCTTCTTGCTGGACAGTCTGAGATCCTTGATTAATCAAAGCATTGTCTAGGTGTGAAGTCCCAATCACCTATGGTTTCTGTCTGTTGACTAATACACACGATCGGAAATTCCGACAACAAAACCGTGGATTTTTTTTCTGACAGAATATTTGGCTTAAACTTGTTTCCAAGACGTATGACGAGCCGAGATCAATGAAGTTCAATAGGCAGTTTGGCTCTTCTGCTTGATTCTGAGCATGCGTGTTTTTTTTGTGCGTCGGAATTGCATACAAATGATCTAAATTTGAGAATCAGCTCTCAAATTTTTGTTGTTGGAAATTCTGACAGGAAATGTCTGATGGAGCCTACGCACGGTCGGAATTTCCGACAAAAAGCTCACATCGAACATTTGTTGACGGAATTTCCGATCGTGTGTACGCGACATAACTCTTGGTGGGTCATATGATGGAATTAGCCTTGTGTGTGTGTTTGTGTAACTCTTGGTCTGCTGGAACAGTTTGGTGGGCAAGAGGCACTGTTTGGTGGAAGGAAGCACCCAAGCGGTTCCGTCAGACAGTATGTGCCCAGTGGGGGAATCGGGAGTCATCAGCCTCTAAAGTGGTTGTAAACCCTTGTTTACAACTTAATGTCACAGGTAAGCCTATATTAAGGCTTACCTGTAGCTAAAAAGGATAACTCCTGCACGGTTTAGGAGATATCCCTGCATTTGCATGTGCCGACGTCATTCGGCACATGCGCACTTAAAGCGGTGGTTCACCCTAAATAACAAGTTTCTACCATAAAATCCAGCATACTAGCGTGTGCTACAGTATGCCTTTATTTTTATTTTTTTGCGCCGTACTCAGTTTAATCCCGTAGTTAAGTTTCAGACTCCCCACGGGGAATGGGCGTTCCTATGCAGAGGGGAACTTGATTGACGGCCGGCTATGGCGCGTCACGCTTTCCGAAAATAGCCGGAGTAGGACTCGGCTCTTCACGGCGCTATACGGCGCCTGCGCACAGACTAGGAACTGACTGCCCAGGCGCCGTGAAGAGCCCAGTCCTATGTCGGCTATTTTCGGGAAGCGTGGCGCGCAATAGCCGGCCGTCAATCATGTTTCCCTCTGCATAGGAACGCCTACTCCTCGCAGGGAGTCTGAAACTAAGGGATTAAACTGTGAGTATGGCGCAAAAAAATAAAATAAAGGCATACTGTAGCTTACGCTAGTATGCTGGATGACATGGTAGAAAAAAAAAAAAATTTTAGGGTGAACCCCCGCTTTAAGCCAACTGAAGCAATGGCACTACGTGCCGTTGCTTTAGTTGTACTGTGACGTCATCGCGGCTCCGGCCAATCACAGAGCCGGAGCCACGAGACCCGGAAAATCACTCCAGGACAACATGTCGGCGGCTGTGGGGGCTTCGATCGGAGGTAAGTAAATCATAATCAGCTAGTATGCTATGCATACTAGCCGATTACGCCTTTGTCTTGCAGGATTTTTTTTTATTCCGTTTTTGATTCAAGGGTTTACTTCCTCTTTAAGCTGGCCTTAAATGGATCGAAATTTGGCCAGGTCAGCAAGGACTGGCCAGATTTCAATGTATGGTCACTGTTATTGAATAGAAGTCAATCTACCAATCGATTTCTGTTCAACTGCCCTGTTGGAAAGATTTTATTCGATCAGCACCGCAGGCTATAGACTGCAGCGCTGATCAGTGTATTTTGAAAGCAGGGAAGTCTTTCAGCTGTCAGAATACAGGGACACAGCAGGGCGGATTCCCCTATCCACATCAGATTCATAGATGGGAGAATTGGGTCAGGTTTTTTCATTTGGTTAAAAAAAAATATTTACTTATTCATGGCCAGCGTTAGGCTCCTCCTCCTCCTCATATCATGTCCCTCACATCATGTCATTGAGACATTACTAGTATTCCCCCACAAACACTCTCTGGGGTCTTTCATACAGGGGGGCTTCACTCTCATCTTTATTTACAGACCCCGGAGACACTCAGAGAGATCTAAAAGCTGAAGAAGAGGAGCATATGAAAATTGAAGAGGATGATAATCCTCCAGAGATCTGCACAGGTGAGGAATAAACAGTAAATCCAGAGAAGAGCCCCAGATTCCCCTTGTTCAGTCACTACAACAATTTCTTATTTTTTTAAGAGCACTCCAAACAAATAAACCTGCAAAAACTCACTTGGCTCAGTGCCAAAAAAAGGTAGATAAGCTACTTTGGTGCCAAACGCGTTGCGTCCTTCAGGTGTGAATGCAATCTCAATCCAGAGAAGAGTCCCAGATTCTCCTTGTTCAGTCACTACAACAATCTCCTCCCCTCCCCCCTCCTCTGTCAGTAGACAGTAATGGGGAGACAGTATGTGGCCAGTGGGGGAGTCAGGAGCCATCAGCCTCTATTAGACTCCGGCTCTCCTCCTCACATCATGTCAATTAGCCAGATTCAGAGACAGTTACGCCGGCGTATCAGTAGGTACGCCGTCGTAACTCTGAATGTACGCCGTCGCAAATTTAAGCGTATTCTGGAAACCAGATACGCTTAAATTAGGCTAAGATACGAGCGGCGTAAGTCTCCTGCGCCGTCGTATCTTAGGGTGCAATTTTTTCGCTGGCCGCTAGGTGGCGCTTCCGTTGAGTTCGGGGTAGAATATGTAAATGACTAGATACACCGATTCACGAACATACGTGCGGCCTTCGCAGTAAAGATATGCCTTTACGTAAGGCGATTCCCAGCGTAAAGTTAGTCGAACAAATAGCTGGCCTAGTCAATGTTAAGTATGGCCATCGTTCCCGCGTCGAAATTTGAAAATTTTACCTTGTTTGCGTAAGTCGTCCGTCAATGGGGCTGGACGTAATTTACGTTCACGTCGAAACCAATACGTCCTTGCGGCGTACTTTGGAGCAATGCACACTGGGATATGTACACAGACGGCGCATGCGCCGTTTGTAAAAAAACGTCAATCACGTCGGGTCACCAATCATTTCCATAAAACGCGCCCCCCCATCCTCATTTGAATTAGGCACGCTTAAGCCGGCCCCATTTACGCTACGCCGCCGTAAGTTAGGAGGCAAGTGCTTTGTGAATACAGTACTTGCCTCTCTGACTTAAGGCGGCGTAGCGTAAATACAATACGCTACGCCAACTCAAAGATGCGGCGCCCTACCTGAATCTAGCTAATTGTGTGTTACCAGCCAAGAGACGTGACCAGTCTCCCCCCCCCCCCCCCACTCTCTGGGGTCTCTCATACATCTCAGCACAGGGGGCTTCACTCTCATCTTTATTTACAGACCCCGAAGACACTCCGAGAGACGTCAAAGCGAAGGTGGAGGACGAAGGAAATGTGAGGATTAAAGAGGAAGCAGTTCCTATAGAGATCAGCACAGGTGAGGAATAAACTCAAAATAAAAAAAAAACATTTCATAAAATAGTAGCATTCATTGAGTAGTAAAGCAGAGTATGTTATACAGTGAGTGAAACATTTTTTTGATCCCCTGCTGATTTCGTACGTTTGCCCCTTGATAATTTTAATGATTGGTTTATTTTAACAGTGAGAGACAGAATAACGATAAAAATATCCAGAAAAACGCCTTCAGCCCCCGGAAGCTTTTACCCCCTTCCTGACCAGAGCATTTTTTGCGATTCGGCACTGCGTCGCTTTAGCTGACAATTGCGCGGTCGTGCGACATTGCACAACAAACAAAATTGACTGTTTTTTTTCCCCCACAAATAGAGTTTTCTTTTGGTGGTATTTGATCACCTCTGCGGTTTGAATTTTTTGCGCTATAAACAAAAGTTTCAGAAGAGCAATTTAAATTAGATCATAAATTGGCTCCATATAAATCTTTATTAGACATCAGGGGGCAGATCCACGTACATCTGCGCATTTTTGCGTCGGGCGTAGCGTATCTAAGATACACTACGCCGCCGTAATTTTTTATTTTTTTTTAATCCTCAAAGAATTTGCGGCGTAGTGTATCTTTGGCGGCATAAGGACGCGCAATTCAAATGGATGTGATGGGGGGCGTGTTTTATGTAAATACGTTGTGACCCGATGTAAACTAAGTTTTTTTTTTTAACGGCGCATGCGCCGTCCGTGGGGGTATCCCAGTGCGCATGCTCGAAATTAAACCGGAACAAGCCAATGCTTACGACGGTGACGTCATTCTACGCAAATACCTATTCGCGAACGACTTGCGCAAACAACGTAAAAAATTCAAAATTTGGCGCGGGAACGACGGCCATACTTAACATTGAGTATGCCTCATAATAGCAGGAGCAACTATACGCCGGAAAAAGCCGAACGCAAACGACGTAAAAAAAATTGCCGGCCGGACGTACGTTCGCGGATCGCCGTAACTAGCTAATTTGCATACTCGACGCGGAATTCGACGGAAACGCCACCTAGCGGCCGGCGGAAAAATGCACCTAAGATTCCGACGGCGTACTAAGACGTACGCCTGTCGGATCGAGCCCAGATGCCGTCGTATCTTGTTTTGTAGATACAAAACAAAGATACGACGCGGGAAATTTAAAATGACGTGCCGTATCAAGAGATCCGCCGGCGTAATTCTTTTGTGGATCTGCCCCCAGATGTGTATTTTTTGTACCCTGGTATAGTGTAGGCGGAATCAGATGATCGACACTAGCTTTCACTTTATTCAGACTGCATCTGCATCCAAGGCTCATTTTTCTTTTTTTACAGGTGTTAGCAATTCAATTTGATATATTTTTTACTGATTTATATTACAAATAAGCGTTTGTGAGTCAATCAGCATACTATATCCCACCCCCATAGTGTTTTGAAAAAGGAGGGAGCGGAGTGCCGTTTACTACTGTGTATACACCCAGATGTGTCACTCTATAGTCATGTGGGCTGCACACATAAGAAAGGAGGAAATGAAGAGCTTGGAGGGGAACTGGAGCTGGAGCTTGAGCATACCCCATAGAGGACACCAGCTGATCTACATAATCTCAGGCGGTAATGGGGACACAGAGAAGATGGGAGGGACAGCTGTAGGCAGGATCAACCAGGTATATTTTACTCTTCACAAAATAAATGCTTTAGTGGCCTTGTAAGTTTGCACCATCCGTTATATAGCATGAGAGGTTTTTATAGTCTGGGTTAGGGATGTCCCAATACCGATACTAGTATCGGTACCGATACCAAGCATTTCCTGAGTACTTGTACTCGGGGGGAAATGCTTCGATCACCCGGTACCTGGGCAGTCAGGTATCGGGTGGTGGGGGGAGTTACAAGTCTTCTCCGTGCTGTCTTCTCCCCCCGTGCTGTCTTCTCCCCCCGTGCTGTCTTCTCCCCCCGTGCTGTCTTCTCCCCCCGTGCTGTCTTCTCCCCCTCCATGCCGCTCTCCCCCCGTGCTGTCTTGTCCCCCCCGTGCTGTCTTGTCCCCCCCCGTGCGGTCTTGTTCCCCTCTGTGCTGTCTTGTTCCCCTCTGTGCTGTCTTGTCCCCCCCCGTGCGGTCTTGTTCCCCTCTGTGCTGTCTTGTTCCCCTCTGTGCTGTCTTGTCCCCCTCTGTGCTGTCTTGTCCCCCTCTGTGCTGTCTTGTCCCCCTCTGTGCTGTCTTGTCCCCCCCTGTGCTGTCTTGTCCCCCTCTGTGCTGTCTTGTCCCCCTCTGTGCTGTCTTGTCCCCCTCTGTGCTGTCTTGTCCCCCTCTGTGCTGTCTTGTCCCCCTCTGTGCTGTCTTGTCCCCCTCTGTGCTGTCTTGTCCCCCTCTGTGCTGTCTTGTCCCCCTCTGTGCTGCTCTCCCCCCTCAATTTGTCAGGGTGTAGAGCAGAGGTAGGAGACGCTATACCCGGCTCCTACCTTTTCCGAATGGACAGAGTCAGTTATCACTGACTCTGTCTATTCACATAACTGAGCATCGTAACCTGTGTTTACAATGCTTCAGTTTATGAATGGAGAGGAGCTTCTCTCCATTCATTTCAGCTGAGGCTGCAGAGAAAGGGACTGTCCTTAGTCCCTTTCTCTGTATTAAAGGGGAGATGTCAGAGGTCTGTTAAGACCCCTTATATCTCACCAAAGCCCCCCCAACAGGGTTGATTAAAAAAAAAATTGCAATAAATAATTTAAAAAATAAAATGTAAATAATAATAAAAAAATAAAAAAACACACCGACAATCCACTACCCCCCCCCCCTCTAAAAAAAAATTAAAATAAATCACTGTAAAAAAAAAAATATATATTGACACAAAAAAGTATCGGTATTCGGTATCGGCGAGTACTTGGAAAAAAAGTATCGCTACTTGTACTCGGCACTCAAAAAAGTGGTGTCGGGACAACCCTAGTTTGGGTTTAATGAAACTTTGACACATTCTGCGGTCTTATGTTCCTGCTGTTTTAATTGTACAAGTTAATTGTTTCTGCTTCTTATGTCATGCAGATGGACGGTTGATGAAGTGTAACATGAGAAAGAGTCCCGTTATCTTAAAAAATACTAAAACAGACCGTGACATCACATCAGAATTTTTAAAAGAAAACCCCATTGCCCTTAATTTCCATCCAACCCCTCACGGTGCAGATCTGTCATCTGGTCCTTCGACTCAAGGCGAGTGCATTTCGGATCTCTCCCAGACAACCCCTCAGACGGTTGGTAGACCGCGGAAAACATCCACTTGTTCCTCCTCCTCCAGAAAAGTTCTTACTGAACATCAAAGCAGAATGAAACCATTTTCATGCTCCGAATGTGGGAAAAGTTATAATTCTAAAGCATCTCTTATAAGACACCAAAGAGCCGACACGGGGGAGAAGTCGCATACATGTTCGGAATGTGGGAAATCGTTTTGCCTGAGGACCATTCTTATTAAACATCAGAAAACGCACTCTGGGGAAAAGCCGTTTTCATGTCCCGAATGCGGGAGATGCTTCCGACAGAAATCGGCGGCAGTAATGCACCAGAGAACTCACACCGGAGTGAAGCCGTTCTCGTGTTCTGAATGCGGAAAGTGTTTCGCCACCAAACGAGCCTTGATCAAACACCAACCTGTGCACACGGGGGAAAAGCCGTTTACATGTCCCGAATGCGGAAAATGTTTCCCCCACAAAATGAGCCTTACTATTCACCAGAGATGTCACACGGGGGAAAAGCCGTTTCCCTGCACCGAGTGCGGGAGATGTTTTGCCACCACGCAAAATCGCAGCGCGCACCAGAGGACTCACACGGGAGTGAAGCCATATTCATGTTCTGATTGTGGAAATTCCTTTTCCTGGAAAAGATCCTTACTCAGGCATCGATGTGTACACACAGGAGAGTAGCCGTCTTCTTAGGATTTCAGAAAATGTTTTGTGTTTAGATCCTATTTACTAGGGTTGTCCCGATACCGATACCAGTATCGGTATCGGGACCGATACCAAGTATTTGCGGGAGTACTTCCCGCAAATGCCCCCGATGCCTGAATAGAATACTTGCCCCCACCGCCGCCGCGTTAATCAGCGTGCGGGGAACATTACAGGCAGCTTTCGTTTGAATAGTTGTAATCCCCGCCGCGCCGTGTATAGACACTCCCCCTTGCTCGTGATTGTACGGATCTGTCCAATCCCGAGAAAGGGGGAGTGTCTATACACGGCGCGGCGGGGATTACAACTATTCAAACGAAAGCTGCCTGTAATGCGCGCTGTAATGCACGCTGATTAACGCGGCAGCAGCGGCGGCATCATCATCATCTACTAGGTATGGGGGACATGGCTGCAATATATGGGGGGACATTGCTGGATATATGTGGGGGGACATGGCTGGATATATGTGGGGGGACATGGCTGCAATATGTGGGGGGACATGTCTGGATATATGTGGGGGGACATGGCTGGATATATGTAGGGGGACATGGCTGGATATATGTGGGGGGACATGGCTGGATATATGTGGGGGGACATGGCTGCATATGTGGGGGGACATGGCTGGATATATGTGGGGGGACATGGCTGCATATATGTGGGGGGGACATGGCTGCATATATGTGGGGGGACATGGCTGCATATATGTGGGGGGACATGGCTGGATATATGTGGGGGGACATGGCTGGATATATGTGGGGGGACATGGCTGCATATATGTGGGGGGACATGGCTGCAATATGTGGGGGGACATGGCTGCATATATGTGGGGGGACATGGCTGGATATATGTGGGGGGACATGGCTGGATATATGTGGGGGGACATGGCTGCAATATATGGGGGGACATGGCTGGATATATGTGGGGGGACATGGCTGCATATATGTGGGGGGACATGGCTGCAATATATGGGGGGACATGGCTGCAATATATGGGGGGACATGGCTGGATATATGTGGGGGGACATGGCTGGATATATGTGGGGGGACATGGGTGCATATATGTGGGGGGACATGGGTGCATATATGTGGGGGGACATGGCTGGATATATGTGGGGGGACATGGCTGCAAATATGTGGGGGGACATGGCTGCAATATATGGGGGGACATGGCTGCAATATATGGGCGGGGATATGGCTGGATATATGTGGGGGGACATGGCTGCAATATATGGGGGGACATGGCTGCATTTGGGGACACATTTAAAAAAGTGGTATCGGGACAACCCTACTATTTACCATAAGAGCAGTGCCGTATCTCGTGAACAACTTACCTGAACCGAAATGGCCCGTACACACGTCTGGGATTTCCGACGGGAAATGTTCCCGAGGGGAAAGCCGAGAACCTGCTTGGGCAGTCTTTCCTCCTACACACGGCCGGTTTTCCCGACAAGAAAACTGCGATAGAGCTTCGGCCGGGAATCCCGGCCGTGTGTATGCTCCATCATAGTTTTACCCATAGGAAAACTGCCAAAAAGCGCCGGGCAAAAGTCTTCCGGTTTTCCCGGCGGGAAAAAAGAGAGCTGGTTCTCTTTTTTTTTTTTTTGTTCGCCGTTTTTTGGGCAGTTTTTCCTTTTTTTTCGAGAAACTTTTCCCATCTAGAAAACTGGCCGTGTGAACGAGGCGTACACGCAACCGTTTTTCATCACGAGAAAAATGCCATTTTTTAATTGGTCTTGAAAAACTGTTGTGTGTAGGCTCGACGAGAAAAATGGGCGTTAAAAATTTAGAACCTGCTCCATTTTTTTCTCCTCGTTTTTCACGTCGTAAAAAACGGTCGTGTGTACGATTTAACGAGGGGGAAAAAACACGCATGCTCAGAAGCAAGTTCTGAGATGGGGGAAATTAGCAAAAGCAGCCCAATAGGGTGGCGCCATTGGAATGGAACTTCCCCTTTTATAGTGCCGTCGAACGTGGTGTACGTCACCGCGCTTTGCTCAAGCATTTTTGTTCACGATCGTGTGTAGGCAAGGCAGGCTTGAGAGGAATCGTGACAAATCGCGTTGAGAAAAACAACGTTTTTTCCCATGACATTAATAACGGTTGTGTGTACGTGGCATAAGGTTGAGCGTTTTACCTTTAATGTTGCTATTGGACTGGCTGCTCTTTTATCACCATCACATTAAAGTTCAATAAAAATCTTTATTATCCTGTAATTGTGTGTGTATCTATCTTTGCCTTCTCACTACTAGTTGTCAGGAATCAGCAGCAGGGACGGTCAAATCTGTGTAACTACAGTTAGGAGACTGAGACCAGACTGTGTATGCTTTAACAATTTAAAGACCTAAAAAATTACTTTTGAACCTCAAACATTTTATATATATTATATATTATATATATGAAAATAAGTATTTGAACACCCTGCTATTTTGCAAGTTCTCCCACTTGGAAATCATGGAGGGGTCTGAAATTGTTATCGTAGATGCATGTCCACTGTGAGAGACATAATCAAAAAAAAAAAAATCCAGAAATCACAATGTATGATTTTTTTAACTATTTATTTGTATGATACAGCTGCAAATAAGTATTTGAACACCTGAGAAAATCAATGTTAATATTTGGTACAGTAGCCTTTGTTTGCAATTACAGAGGTCAAACGTTTCTTGTAGTTTTTCACCAGGTTTGCACACACTGGAGGAGGGATTTTGGCCCACTCCTCCACACAGATCTTCTCTAGATCAGTCAGGTTTCTGGGCTGTCGCTGAGAAACACGGAGTTTGAGCTCCCTCCAAAGATTCTCTATTGGGTTTAGGTCTGGAGACTGGCTAGGCCACGCCAGAACCTTGATATGCTTCTTACAGAGCCACTCCTTGGTTATCCTGGCTGTGTGCTTCGGGTCATTGTCATGTTGGAAGACCCAGCCTCGACCCATCTTCAAAGCTCTAACAGAGGGAAGGAGGTTGTTGCCCAAAATCTCGCAATACATGGCCCCGGTTATCCTCTCCTCATCCTCTCTGCAGTCGCCCTGTCCCATGTGCAGAAAAACACCCCCAAAGCATGATGCTACCACCCCCATGCTTCACAGTAGGGATGGTGTTCTTGGGATGGTACACATCATTCTTCTTCCTCCAAACACGGTTAGTGGAATTATGACCAAAAAGTTCTATTTTGGTCTCATCTGACCACATGACTTTCTCCCATGACTCCTCTGGATCATCCAAATGGTCATTGGCAAACTTAAGACGGGCCTTGACATGTGCTGGTTTAAGCAGGGGAACCTTCCGTGCCATGCATGATTTCAAACCATGACGTCCTAGTGTATTACCAACAGTAACCTTGGAAACGGTGGTCCCAGCTCTTTTCAGGTCATTGACCAGCTCCTCCCGTGTAGTCCTGGGCTGATTTCTCACCTTTCTTAGGATCATTGAGACCCCACGAGGTGAGATTTTGCATGGAGCCCCAGTCCGAGGGAGATTGACAGTCATGTTTAGCTTCTTCCATTTTCTAATGATTGCTCCAACAGTGGACCTTTTTTCACCAAGCTGCTTGGCAATTTCCCCGTAGCCCTTTCCAGCCTTGTGGAGGTGTACAATTTTGTCTCTAGTGTCTTTGGACAGCTCTTTGGTCTTGGCCATGTTAGTAGTTGGATTCTTACTGATTGTATGGGGTGGACAGGTGTCTTTATGCAGCTAATGACCTCAAACAGGTGCATCTAATTTAGGATAATAAATGGAGTGGAGGTGGACATTTTAAAGGCAGACTAACAGGTCTTTGAGGGTCAGAATTCTAGCTGATAGACAGGTGTTCAAATACTTATTTGCAGCTGTATCATACAAATAAATAGTTAAAAAATCATAAATTGTGATTTCTGGAATTTTTTTTTTTGATTATGTCTCTCACAGTGGACATGCACCTACGATGACAATTTCAGACCCCTCCATGATTTCCAAGTGGGAGAACTTTCAAAATAGCAGGGTGTTCAAATACTTATTTTCCTCACTGTATATATATATTTATATTTATATTTTTTAGCAGAGGCCCTAGAGATTGTGGTCCTTTGATGTTGCATAGTCTTAGCGCAGTGGTTTTTCAAACACAATTTTTTGGGGAAAAAATACACTTTAATGGATTTTAATGCAAAAAAACGCAATACATTTTCTGGTGAAATATAAAAGATATGCTGTGTAAATAGATACATAACATGTCATGCTTTTAAATTTGCACACGCTTGTGGAATGGTGCCAAACCACGGTATGTAAAAATCTCAATAGGTGATTGTAACAGAATGGCCCGTGATACCCAGAGACTTTTGAAGGATGCCAGCTTCACTAATGACTCTTGGGTCTAGGGTCATCCTATGTCCAATAGGGGCATAGGATGACTGAGAAATGATATCATGAATTACATGAGATGGGACAGTAATGATAATTCATGTATGCAGGATATCTTGAAATATTACAAGTTGTTCCTTCTGAACACAATAGGTCAATAGAGTGTCTCCTTCAATGTGGAACATAGACTGTTGAGGTGCTAATTAAGTCTACCTGGCTGTAGTGATAAAAGCTTGCTGTGTTTGCATTCTATTGTCTATTGTGCTAATTAAGTCTGCCTCTCAA
This sequence comes from Rana temporaria, assembly GCF_905171775.1. NCBI lineage: Eukaryota > Metazoa > Chordata > Amphibia > Anura > Ranidae > Rana > Rana temporaria. Next base: position 166,980,224 of record NC_053496.1, read on the forward strand.
GAACCTTTCATTGTGTGAAAGTTCTATTGATGAAAGATATGTGTTGGCAGTCTGAAAGGTCAGATGTCTGACCTTTCAGGTGTAGTGGATTAGCATGTCAATTATGTTTACTAAAGGAATGTGTTTGATGTAGCAGGTGAGAATAACTTATCGCGGAGTCAGAACGTCTGGGTAATGATTAGTAATTAGCTATTCTGAATGTCATTATCGAACGGAATGTGTATTGAAGTTCCTTGTGTCATGTTGTGGGTGGAGTTGAGTCATTGTCCAGATTTGGTTTCTAACTGTATATAACAAGCTGAGTTTTACCAGTAAAGGATTCATTCGTTTGGAACCAGAGAACAGAGCTTGTGTCTCGTTATTCTGGGGGGGGAAATCCAATGGATCGTGTCTGCTGGATTGTTGGAGTGTCGCATAAGCTGTCTTGGGTTGGTGGAATGGAATATCGTAAACGGTGTTAACCCCTGATCGTTACAGTGATGCTTTATACTATATTTTATATTTTAATAGGATACCAGTTTACAGTTACAGAGGAGGTTTAGCGCTAGAATTTGTGCTCTCGCTGTAACGTTTGTGGCGATACCTCACATGTGTGGTGCAAACGCATTTACAAATGTGTTCGCTTCTGTGCGCAAGCACGGACAGATAGAGGCGCTTTTAAAAATGTTCCTATTTTATTACATTTTTTTTTTTATTTTTACACTATCCCTTACATTTTTTTTTTTTTATCGCTCTTATTCCTATCACAAGAAATGTAATCATCCCTTGTGATAGAAATAAGTCAGTGACAGGTCCTCTTTATGGAGACATCGCTAAAGATCTCTTAGTTTCTTATTCCTGCTTTGCAAGGATAAGAAACTGGGAGCTTGTCCCCTCTGCCAACACAGGGCTTTGGGCTGTAATTGGATGCAGCTGATCAGCCGGTCCTGGCCATTACTGGCGTTACGGTCCTGGCGTTACATCATAACGTTGCGCTCGGGCCTCCGACGGTCATAGAGATGACCGGTGATCATCTGGTCACCGGAAATCTCTATCCTCCTCATCCGGCGGCGACCGATTCTTTCTCTGGGCCTCCGATTGCACGGGAGAGCCTGGAGAATCACCAGATGGCGGCGGGAGGGAGGGGGGGGGGACGTCCCCTTCCATTGTCTATCTATAAGAATGATCAAGCGGCGTAAGAATCATGCAGAATCGCCGCCTGAAAAGAAGGATATCTGAATGATGCCTGTAGTTGCACCCATCATTCAGATATCCCCCCCAGGTGGTCAGGTGGTAATCCGTGGTGAGATACAAAGGGAAAAACAAGGGGGCGCCAAACTAAGTGCAGTATAAAAGAGCACACGTATATATTAACAGCCAGTTGGCAACTTACATGTGTAAAAGACAAACGGGCATAACTGGTGATCTGTGGCAAGGTGTTAAAGCATCCTGTGGTCATCCTGGTGTAGCGCGGTGCTCCTGTTCTACAGCGTGCTTGGCGAATGGTGAGGAGATGCAGCCAGAATCAGTGATAACCAGCGTGGAGCGCAGGGGAGGCCGGCGGACCAGAAGTGATGTTAGCTGGGAGCCAGGGTGCTGCAGATAAACATGGTTATGAGTTTCATAGCATCTGCCTCTTTCTCAAACCTCAGGAGGGGGACCTACTGAATCACCACAATGTTATGGCTGATCGGTATATACAGATATATATATATACTTTATATACAGTGCCATGAAAAAAGTATTCATACTTTGGGTCCAAGTATTTCATCCCGATACCTAATGGCAGTCAGGGTGCCATTGTCTAGCCTGTAGAGGTCTGTGCGTCTCTCCATGGATATGCCTCCCCAGACCATCACTGACCCATCACCAATGGCAAATGCTAATCGATCTCCAAGGTGCCGGGCAGTGAGCACAGGGCCCACTGGAGGACGTTGGGCCTTGTGCTCATGGCCCGGCACCGTGGAGCTTGATTGCCATTTAGCATTGAACACCAGAATTGGCAGGTCTGCCAACGTCACTCTGTGCTTTTTAAAGAAGAGAGCAGGTTCACCCCAGGCACATGTGACAGACGTAAAAGGCTCTGGAGAAGATAAGAAGAACGTTATACTGCCTGTAAAATCGTTCAGCATGACTAGTTTGGTGGTGGGTCAGTGATGCTCTGGGGAGGCATATCCATGGAGGGGCACACAGACCTCTACAGGCTAGACAATGGCACCCTGATTGCGATTGGGTATTGGAAGGACATCCTTGGACCCGTTTTCAGACCCTATGCTGGGCACATCTGATGTAAGGAGCGGAGGGACTCTGCTGGGCACATCTGATGTAAGGAGTGGAGGGACTCTGCTGGGCACATATGATGTAAGGAGTGGAGGGACTCTGCTGGGCACACCTGATGTAATGAGCAGAGGGACTCCGCTAGGCACATCTGATGTAGGAAACGGAGGGACTCTGCTGGGCACACCTGATGTAAGGAATGGAGGGACTCCGCTAGGCACATATGATGTAAGGAGTGGAGGGACTCTGCTGGGCACATCTGATGTAAGGAGTGGAGGGACTCTGCTGGGCACATCTGATGTAAGGAGTGGAGGGACTCTGCTGGGAACATCTGCTGTAAGGAGCGGAGGGACTCTGCTGGGCAAATCTGATGTAAGAAGCGGAGGGACTCTGCTGGGCACATCTGATGTAAGAAACGGAGGGACTCTGCTGGGCACACCTAATGTAAGGAGCAGAGGGACTCCGGGCACATATGATGTAAGGAATGGAGGGACTCTGCTGGGCACACCTGATGTAAGGAGCAGAGGGACTCCGCTAGGCACATATGATATAAGGAGTGGAGGGACTCTGCTGGGCACATCTGATGTAAGGAGCAGAGGGACTCTGCTGGGGGCACCTGATGTAAGGAGGGACCTCGCTGGGCACATCTGATGTAAGGAGCGGAGGGACTCATCGGCTCTGGGCACCTGATGTAAAGAAGATATCTACAATCTGATTGGCAACTTTGCAGAGAATAAATATTAACCACCTAGCCTGTATGTAGGCTTAAGTAAGTGGATGTATCGGGGTACACTTTTTCAGAATGGCCGGTTGGCTATCTGGTGATAATGGCCGATCCAGCCTGGCAGCCGCTCAGCCATTATCCCAGGCAGCAGGAGGGATCATCCCCCCTCCCGCTGCTGTCCACCAATCTTCCTGTGCCTCCCATCCCACCGGGAGACCCGGGCCACGATCTGGCTAGGCTGTCACCCGAACAAAGCCAGATTCGGCTTCGATCGGATCTCCGTAGGAGAAATTCCGGAAGGGAAGTCACTTCTGGTTTACTCAGCTGCCAATGGCACCCAAATAAAAAAAATTTAAGTATTCAGAAACGCAGATTTTGGCGATCTGAATACTTTAAAGTGCAATGGAGGGATTTGGGGTCCCCCGATCCCTCTATAAAGAGTACCTGTCACCACCTATCACTGTCACAAGGGATGTTTACATTCCTTGTTGCAGCAATTAAAGTGATCAGATTTTTTTATTTTTACTTTAAAGGGACAGAGTTAAAAAATAAAATAAAATAAATAAGAATTTTTAATTATTTTTTTAACCACTTGCCGCCCGCCAATGACAAATTGACGTCGGCAAAGTGGTTGTAGAATCCTGACTGGACGTCATATGACGTCCTCAGGATTCTGAGCCGCTGCGCGCCCCCGGGGGCGCGCATCGCGGCGATCGTTGTTGCAGGCTGTCAGTCTGACACCCCGCAACACCGATCTCGGTAAAGAGTCTCTCACGGAGGCTCTTTACCACGTGATCAGCCGTGTCCAATCACGGCTGATCACGATGTAAACAGGAAGAGCCGTTGACGGCTCTTCCTCACTCGCGTCTGACCGACGCGAGTAGAGGATAGCCGATCGGCGGCTCTCCTGACAGGGGGGGTTCGCGCTGATTGTTTATCAGCGCAGCCCCCCCTCGGATCGCCACATGGACCACCAGGGAAGCCCACCAGGGAAGGGCAAAAAAAAAAAAATGGGGGAAAAAAAAGTCTGAAAAAAAAATCAGTGCCACCCCACAGTGCCCATCAGTGCCACCCCACAGTGCCCATCAGTGCCACCCATAAGTGCCACCCCACAGTGCCCATCTGTGCCACCCATAAGTGCCGCCCATGAGTGCTCATCTGTGCCGCCTATGAGTGCCCAATGCCGCCCATGAGTGCCCATCAGTGCCACCCATGAGTGCCCATCAGTGCCGCCTATGTGTGCCCATCAGTGCCGCCTATGTGTGCCCATCAGTGCCGCCTATGAGTGCCCATCAGTGCCGCATACCAGCGCCGCCAATCAGTGCCACCTCCTCTGTGCCCGTCAGTACTACCTCGTCGATGTCCATCAGTGCCATCTCATCTGTGCCCATCAGTGCCACCATATCAGTGCCCGTAATTGAAAGAGAAAACTTACTTATTTACAAAAAAAAATACAGAAAAAAATTAAAACTTAATTTTTTTTCAAAATTTTCTGTCTTTTTTTAGTTGTTGCGCAAAAAAAAAAATCGCAGAGGTGATCAAATACCACCAAAAGAAAGCTCTATTTGTGGGGAAAAAAGGACGCCAATTTTGTTTGGGTACAGTGTAGCACGACCGCGCAATTGCCATTCAAAGTGCGACAGTGCTGAAAGCTGAAAATTGGCTTGGGCGGGAAGGTGCGTAAGTGCCCTGTATGGAAGTGGTTAAGCGCCCCGTCCCTGTGTGCTCCGCGTGCCCCGCGTAGCAAAGAAAACCCATTCGTAAGTCGCGCCCGCAAATGTAAACAGTGTTCAAACCGCATGTCAGGTATCACAGCGATCGTCAGAGTGTGACCAATAATTCTAGCCCTAGATCGTCTCTGTAACTCTAATCTGGTAACCGTTAAAAAATCTTTAAAATTTAAAGTGTCGCCTATGGAGATTTTGAAGTACCGTTTTTTTTTCATCCATTCCACGAGTGTGCGCAATTTTCAACCGTAACATATTTGGTATCTATTTACTCGGCGTAACATCCTCTTTCACAATATACAAAAAAATGGACCAACTTTACTGTTTTCTTATTTATTTATTTTTTAAAGTGTATTGTTTTAAATTGCATTTAAAAGACCGCTGCGCAAATACCATGTGACATAAAATATTGCAATGACCGATTTTTTTTTCCTCCAGAGTCTTTGCAAATATTTATATATATATATATATATATATATATATATATATATATATATATATATATATATAAAATGTTTGGGGTTCTAAGTAATTTTCTAGCAAAAAAAGTACAGATTTTTAACTTGTAAAGAAGTGAAATGGGCTCGGTCCTTAAGTGGTTAATAATAATTTAATACTCAGATGGAATTATTATTTTAGTTTCCTCCCTTTCATCACGGTGTCCCCCGTCCCCCCCCTGAAATTGAAATCTCGCTCTGGCCGCTTACTTGGTTGCCATAGCAACGCCCAGCTGCTGGGCTTGGATGACCCAGAACCGTATAGAGACATAGCCAGCACTAGAGGGCGCAAGTCCGCAACACGACAGGAAGACTTGTCCGTAGTAAAGGAGGGATGGTGGCCATTTTGTTGGAGCCCGGAAGACTTGTTTGGAGAGGAAGAATCTTCGTGAAGCGGTGTGGAGTGTGGAGGGTGTATACCCAGTGAGGAGGAGGTAATATTGTCTTCTTATTATGAGAGAAGGGGGTCCCAGCACTCTGTGTGGAGTGGGTTGTATGCAGACTTTCTCAGACACCACATGCACTCTCCCTACCTCCCCCTGCTGGGAATCCCCTATATGTGTGTTATGGGGTACAGGGATTGCAGCCTACACAGTTCTATGGACAGAACCCCCCCCAGACATCCTACAGAAGTGACCTGGGGATGACTACAGTCCTCACGTCCATGTGATGGAAGGCGCTTTCTAAAATACACCCACGTGACTTCCCTCCACACACTGATTGGCTACCTGTCAGCTCTTAATTACACCCCATTTGTCAGAAATGTTCCAGGATGTTGATTTGTGCCGCAGAGGTGGAGTATTGTTTCCCAAGTGGGAGGAGCCATGTCTCCCTTGGGGGTGGGGCCAGGTCCCAGTTAATTCTGGTATTTCTGTGCTGGGCACTGGGGGGGGGACTTTCTATATATGTTATGTTAGAGTCAACTGATACTGTACTGGACCCTGTACTATATACACTATGTTGTACATTACCAAGTCCCCTCCCCCCCACACACTATATACACTATGTTGTACATTACCAAGTCCCCTCCCCCCCACACACTATATACACTATGTTGTACATTACCAAGTCCCCTCCCCCCCACACACTATATACACTATGTTGTACTATACACAGTCCTCACCCACCGGCACTGTATACACTAAGTTGTACATTATACAGTCCCCCCCCCCCTGCACTGTATACACTATGTTGTACATTACACAGTCCTCACCCCCTGCACTGTATACACTATGTTGTACATTACACAGTCCTTCCCCCCCCCCCCTGCACTGTATACACTATGTTGTACATTACACAGCCCCCCCCCCCTGCACTGTATACACTATGTTGTACATTACACAGTCCTCCCCCCCCCCCCCTGCACTGTATACACTATGTTGTACATTACACAGCCCCCCCCCCTGCACCGTATACACTATGTTGTACGTTACACAGTCCCCCCCCCCCGCACTGTATACACTATGTTGTACATTACACAGTCCCCCCCCCCCCGCACTGTATACACTATGTTGTACATTACCCAGTCCTCACCCCCTGCACTGTATACACTATGTTGTATGTTACACAGCCCCCCCCCCCTGCACTATATACACTATGTTGTACTATACACAGTCCTCACCCCCTGCACTGTATACACTATGTTGTACATTACACAGTCCTCCCCCCCGCACTGTATACACTATGTTGTACATTACACAGTCCTCACCCCCTGCACTGTATACACTATGTTGTACATTACACAGTCCCCCCCCCCGCACTGTATACACTATGTTGTACATTACCCAGTCCTCACCCCCTGCACTATATACACTATGTTGTACATTACACAGTCCTCACCCCTGCACTATATACACTATGTTGTACATTACACAGTCCCCCCCCCCCTGCACTGTATACACTATGTTGTACATTACACAGTCCTCACCCCCCCGCACTATATACACTATGTTGTATGTTACACAGTCCTCACCCCCTGTACTGTATACACTATGTTGTACATTACACAGTCCTCCCCCTGCACTATATACACTATGTTGTATGTTACACAGTCCTCACCCCCTGTACTGTATACACTATGTTGTACATTACACAGTCCTCCCCCTGCACTGTATACACTATGTTGTACATTACACAGTCCTCCCCCCGCACTGTATACACTATGTTGTACATTACCCAGTCCTCCCCCTGCACTGTATACACTATGTTGTACATTACACAGTCCTCACCCCCTGCACTATATACACTATGTTGTACATTACACAGTCCTCACCCCCTGCACTGTATACACTATGTTGTACACTACACAGTCCTCACCCCTGCACTGTATACACTATGTTGTACATTACACAGTCCCCCCCCCCTGCACTGTATACACTATGTTGTACATTACACAGTCCTCACCCCCCCGCACTATATACACTATGTTGTATGTTACACAGTCCCCCCCCCCCTGCACTATATACACTATGTTGTACATTACACAGTCCTCACCCCCTGCACTATATACACTATGTTGTACATTACACAGTCCTCACCCCCTGCACTATATACACTATGTTGTACATTACACAGTCCTCACCCCTGCACTATATACACTATGTTGTACATTACACAGTCCCCCCCCCCTGCACTGTATACACTATGTTGTACATTACACAGTCCTCCCCCCCCCGCACTATATACACTATGTTGTATGTTACACAGTCCTCACCCCCTGTACTGTATACACTATGTTGTACATTACACAGTCCTCCCCCTGCACTGTATACACTATGTTGTACATTACCCAGTCCTCCCCCTGCACTGTATACACTATGTTGTACATTACACAGTCCTCACCCCCTGCACTATATACACTACGTTGTACATTACACAGTCCCCCCCCCCCCCCCTGCACTGTATACACTATGTTGTACATTACACAGTCCTCACCCCTGCACTATATACACTATGTTGTACATTACACAGTCCTCACCCCCCCGCACTATATACACTATGTTGTATGTTACACAGTCCTCACCCCCTGTACTGTATACACTATGTTGTACATTACACAGTCCTCCCCCTGCACTATATACACTATGTTGTATGTTACACAGTCCTCACCCCCTGTACTGTATACACTATGTTGTACATTACACAGTCCTCCCCCTGCACTATATACACTATGTTGTATGTTACACAGTCCTCACCCCCTGTACTGTATACACTATGTTGTACATTACACAGTCCTCCCCCTGCACTGTATACACTATGTTGTACATTACACAGTCCTCCCCCCGCACTGTATACACTATGTTGTACATTACCCAGTCCTCCCCCTGCACTGTATACACTATGTTGTACATTACACAGTCCTCACCCCCTGCACTATATACACTATGTTGTACATTACACAGTCCTCACCCCCTGCACTGTATACACTATGTTGTACACTACACAGTCCTCACCCCTGCACTGTATACACTATGTTGTACATTACACAGTCCCCCCCCCCCTGCACTGTATACACTATGTTGTACATTACACAGTCCTCACCCCCCCGCACTATATACACTATGTTGTACATTACACAGTCCTCACCCCCTGCACTATATACACTATGTTGTACATTACACAGTCCTCACCCCTGCACTATATACACTATGTTGTACATTACACAGCCCCCCCCCCCTGCACTGTATACACTATGTTGTACATTACACAGTCCTCACCCCCCCGCACTATATACACTATGTTGTATGTTACACAGTCCTCACCCCCTGTACTGTATACACTATGTTGTACATTACACAGTCCCTCCCCCCTGCACTGTATACACTATGTTGTACATTACACAGTCCTCACCCCCTGTACTGTATACACTATGTTGTACATTACACAGTCCTCCCCCTGCACTGTATACACTATGTTGTACATTACACAGTCCTCACCCCTGCACTGTATACACTATGTTGTACATTACACAGTCCCTCCCCCCTGCACTGTATACACTATGTTGTACATTACACAGTCCTCCCCCTGTACTGTATACACTATGTTGTACATTACACAGGCCCCCCCCCCCGCACTGTATACACTATGTTGTACATTACACAGTCCTCCCCCTGCACTGTATACACTATGTTGTACATTACACAGTCCTAACCCCCCACACTGTGTACACTATGTTGTACATTACACAGTCCTAACCCCCCGCACTGTGTACACTATGTGACGGATATGATGGGGACAGACAGATGTGATGGGGACAGACAGATGTTTTTGCACTGTGATGGATGTGATGGGGACAGACAGATGTTTTTGCACTGTGACTGATTTTTTTTTTTTATGCTGGCTAGCTTTAAAATAGTGCTGAGGTCCTTTTTTGCTTTGCTCTGTTACTGGAAATCCCCCTCCCAAGACAAAGGCATGTATGGCAGTCAGCCCCATTTTTTAGGATAAACTTTATTTTTAATTCTTTCTAATTTTACAGTACCTTTCAAATACAGAGACAGAGTATATAGAAGGACACAAGGATTTGTAAAAGAACGTCATGATGGAGAATCGGCCGCCCCTCACATCTCCGGGTAAGAGGAGACTTTCATTTCTTGGAGAGAAGAGTATTGAGGATCCCCCTAGATCAGTGTTTCTCAATTCCAGTCCTCAGGCCCCCCCAACAGGTCAGGTTTTCAGGATTTCCATTATTTTGCACAGGTGATTTGATCAGTTTCACTGCCTTAGTAATCACCACAGCCTTTTCATCTGAGGGAAATCCTGAAAACCTGACCTGTTGGGGGGGCCTGAGGACTGGAATTGAGAAACACTGCCCTAGATACACATCCTCTGATATAAAGACATATAGCCAGATTCACATAGAGTTAGGTCGGCGTATCAGTAGATACGCCGACCTAACTCGGAATCTGCAACGACCTATGTTTAAGTGTATTCTGAAACTGAGATACACTTAAACCTATCTAAGATACGACGGCTTGCGCCGTCCTATCTTAGGGTGCAATATTTAGGCTGGCCGCTAGGTGGCGCTTCCATTGTGGTCGGCGTAGAATAAGTAAATCACTAGATACGCCTATTCACGAACGTACGCCCGGCCGACGCAGTACAGATACGCCGTTTACGTAACGCATTATCAGGCCTAAAGTTATTCCATCAAATAGTTGGAATAGTGATGTTAAAGTATGGCCGCCGTTCCCGCGTCGAAATTCGAAAATTTTACGTCGTTTGCGTAAGTCGTCCGTGAATAGGGTTTTACGTCATTTACGTCCATGTCGAAACTAATAGGCCCGTGCGGCGTACGTTGCCGCAATGCACACTGGGATATGTAGGCGGACGGCGCATGCGCCGTTCCAAAAAAACATCAATCACGTCAGGTCAAGCCCCATTAACATAAAACACGCCCCCTCAGCTAAATTTGAATTAGGCGCCATTACGCCCGCCCGATTTATGCTACGCCGCCGTAACTTAGCAGGCAAGTACTTTGAGAATCATGTACTTGCCTCGCTAAATTTACGGCGGCGTAGTGTAAATGCCATACGCTATGCCGCCGCAACTATGCGCTCGCCATCCTGAATCCAGCTAATAGAAACAATGTATTCAGTCAGTGTGTGTTTCCTACAGATGGATCCAGTGATGGGAACCCACCAGAGAGATGTCCCCGTCCTCTGTATTCCCGGGACTCCACACAGGAAGATCAGGAGATCATTCAGGATTATCAGGTAGGTGGAACAGAGAATTTTAATTAGAACCGATTCTCATCCTCTCTGTAACCACTCCTGGAAGGTTCGTTTCTCGGGTTCGCTGGTAAAAACGGTAAGCCCAAAAAGGGACATTTGATGAGCCGCTCAAACTCCTTTAATGAAAAAGCCATTGGCCAGCTAAAAAAAAAAAAAAAAAAATACCAGGGTTATGGTAGACCACTTACAAACCACAACACATGTATATAAAATACCCCCTTTTGCCTTAAAAACTGCCTTCATTCTTCATGGCATAGATTCAACAAGGTGCTGGAAACATTCCTCAGAGATTTTGGTCCATAGGGCCATGATAGCATCACACAGTTGCTGCAGATTTGTCAGCTGCACATCCATGATGCCATTCTCCCGTTCCATCACATCACAAAGGTGCTCTATTGGATGAGATCTGGTGACTGTGGAGGCCATAGGAGTACAGTGACTTCATTGTCATGTTCAAGAAACCAGTGGTGAGATGATTTGATCTTTGTGACCAGGAAGGAGATGGGGACACTGTAGTCATAAAGGGATGGACATGGTCAGCAACAGGGCCGCCATCAGGGGGGTACAGGCAGTACACCTGTAAGGGGCCCGGAGGTCCCCAGGGGCCCGGATGGCAACCCCCCCTTTTTTTTTAGGGGTCTGGAGGTCCCCAGGGCCCCAGATGGCAACTCCTCCTTTTTTTTTTATATAAAAAAATAAAATATTTTTTTTTTAATATATTTTTATTTTATTTTTTATTAAAGGGCCAATTTTTTTTTTAGAGGTCCGGAGGTCCCCAGGGCCACGGATGGCAACCCCCCCCTTCTTTTTAATTTTTATTTCTTTTTTATAAAAAGATATATATTTTTTCTAATATATTTTTATTTTATTTTTTATTAAAGGGTCATTTTTTTTTTAGGGGTACGGGGGTCCCCATGGGCCCGGAGTTTCCCAGGGCCCGGATGACAACCCCCCTTTTTTTATAAAAAAAAAACATATTTTTTTTATTTTATATATACTGTGTGTGTGTGTGTTATATATATATATATATATATATATATATATATATATATATATATATATATATATATATATATATATATAATTATTAAAGGGCCCAGAGGTCCCCAGGGCCCCGGATGGCAACCCCCCTTTTTTTTATAATTTGTTTTAGAAACAAGTGTGGCACCCGGTGTGGTCTTCTGCTGCTGTAGCTACTTCAAGGTTTGATGTGTTGTGCATTCAGAGGTGGCATTCTGCATACCTTTGTTGTAACGAGTGGTTATTTGAGTTACTGTTGCTGTTTCTGTCATCTCAAACCAGTCTGCCCATTCTCCTCTGACCTCAGACATCGACAAGGCATTTTCCTCCACACAACAGCCGCTCACTGGATATTTTCTCCTTTTCTGACTATTTTCTGTAAACCCGAGTAATGGTTGTGTGTGAAAATCCCAGTAGATCAGCAGTTTTTGTTAATACTCAGACCAGTCCAGATGGCACCAACAACCTTGCCACGTTCAAAGTCACTTAAATGCCTTTTCTTTTTTTTTTTTTTTTATTGTTTTTATTAACCACTTTCCCACCGGAACATTTGTCAGCCTTAAGACCAGAGGTGTTTTTACAATTTTCCACTGCGCTGCTTTAACTGGTAATTGCGCGGCCATACAATGTTGTACCCAAACAAAATTTGCGTCCTTTTTTTCCCACAAATAGAGCTTTCTTTTGATGGTATTTGATTGCCTCTGCGATTTTTAATGTTTGCGATATAAACGGAAAAAGAGCGAAAATTTTGAGAAAAAATGATATTTTCTACTTTTTGTTATAAGAAAAATCGAACAAACTCAATTTTAGTCATACATTTTGGCCAAAATGTATTCAGCCACATGTCTTTAGTAAAAAAAATGCCAATAAGCGTATATTTATTGGTTTGCGCAAAAGTTATAGCATCTACAAACTAGGGTACATTTTCTGGAATTTACACAGCTTTTATTTTATGACTGCCTATCTCAATTCTTGAGGTGCTAAAATAGCAGGGAAGTACAAAACCCCCCCAAATGACCCCATTTTGGAAAGTAGACACCCCAAGGAACCTGCTGAAAGGCATGTTGAGTCCATTGAATATTTTTTTTTTTTGTAACAAGTGATTGAATAATCATAATAATAAAAAAAAAAAAAAAGAAATTACAAAAAGTTGTCACTAAATGATATATTGCTCACACATGCCATAGTTATATGTGGAATTGCACCCCAAAATACATTCTCCTGCTTCTCCTGAGTACGGGGATACCACATGTGTGAGACTTTTTGGGAGCCCAACCACGTACGGGGCCCCGAAAATCAAGCACCGCCTTCAGGATTTCTAAGGGCGCAAATTTTTGATTTCACTTCTCACTACCTAAGACAGTTTTGAAGGCCATAAAATGCCCAAATAGCACAAAATCCCCCCAAATGACCCCATTTTGGAAAGTAGACACCCCAAGGAATCTGCTGAGGGGCATATTGAGCCCACTGAATATTTTTTTTTTTTGTACCAAGTGATTGAATAATGACAAAAAAAAAAAAAGAAAAAAGAAATTACAAAAAGTTGTAACTAAATGATATATTGCTCATACATGCCATGGTTATATGTGGAATTGCACCCCAAAATACATTCTGCTGCTTCTCCTGAGTACGGGGATACCACATGTGTGGGACTTTTTGCGAGTCTAGCCGCGTACGGGACCCCGAAAACCAAGCATCGCCTTCAGGATTTCTAATGGCGCAATTTTTTTATTTCACTCCTCACTACCTATCACAGTTTTGAAGGCCATAAAATGCCCAAATAGCACAAACCCCCCCCCAAATGACCCCATTTTGGAAAGTAGACACCCCAGGCTATTTGCTGAGAGGCATGTTGAGTCCATGGAATATTTAATATTTTGCCACAAGTTGCGGGAATATGACAATTTTTTTTTTTTTTGCACAAAGTTGTCACTAAATGATATATTGCTCACACATGCCATGGGCATATGTGGAATTACACCCCAAAATACATTCTGAAGCTTCTCCTGAGTACGGGGATACCACATGTGTGGGACTTTTTGGGAGCCTAGCCGCGTACGGGACCCCGAAAACCAAGCACGGCCTTCAGGATTTCTAAGGGCATACATTTTTGATTTCACTCCTCACTACCGATCACTACCTATCACAGTATTGAAGGCCATAAAAGGCCAAGATGGCACACAACCCCCCCAAATGACCCCATTTTGGAAAGTAGACACCCCAAGCTATTTTCTGAGAGGCATTTTGAGTTCATGGAATATTTTATATCTTGCCACCAGTTGCTGGAATATGACAAACTTTTTTTTTTTTTTTTTTTTTTTGCACAAAGTTGTCACTAAATGATATATTGCTCACACATGCCATGGTTATATGTGGAATTGCACCCCAAAATACATTCTGCTGCTTCTCCTGAGTACGGGGATACCACATGTGTGGGACTTTTCGGGAGCCTAGCCGCGTACGGGGCCCCGAAAACCAAGCACCGCCTTCAGGATTTCTAAGGGCGCAAATTTTTGATTTCACTCCTCGCTGCCTATCACAGTTTCGGAGGCCATGGAATTCCCAGATGGCACACAACCCCCCCAAATGACCCCATTTTGGAAAGTAGACACCCCAAGCTATTTGCTGAGAGGCATGGTGAGTATTTTACAGCGCTCATTTATTTTTGAAAATGAAGAAAGATATATATTTTTTTTTTTTTTTTCTTTTTTCAATTTTCAAATCTTTGTGACAAAAAGCAAGATCTGCAAAATACTCAACATACCTCTCAGCAAATAGCTTGGGGTGTCTACTTTCCAAAATGGGGTCATTTGGGGGGGTTTTGTGCCATCTGGGCATTCCATGGCATCCGAAACTGTGATAGGTAGTGAGGAGTGAAATCAAAAATTTACACCCTTAGAAAGCCTGAAGGTGGTGATTGGTTTTTGGGGTCCCGTACGCGGCTAGGCTCCCAAAAAGTCTCACACATGTGGTATCCCCGTACTCAGGAGAAGCAGCAGAATGTATTTTGGGGTGTAATTCCACATATGCACATGGCATGTTTGAGCAATATATCATTTAGTGACAACTTTGTGCAAAAAAAATAAAATAAAATAATAATAATTCTCTTTCCTACAACTTGTGTCAAAATATAAAATATTCCATGGACTCGAGATGCCTCTCAGCAAATAGCTTGGGGTGTCTACTTTCCAAAATGGGGTCATTTGGGGGGGTTTTGAACTGTCCTGGCATTTTATGAACAACATTTAGAAGCTTATGTCACACATTACCCACTCTTCTAACCACTTGAAGAAAAAGCCCTTTCTGACACTGTTTGTTTACATAAAAACATATTATTTTTTTGCAAGAAAGTTAAGTTGAACCCCCAAACATTATATATTATTTTAAAGCAAAGGCCCTACAGATTAAAATGGTGGGTGTTGCATTTTTTTTTACCACGCAGTATTTGCGCAGCGATTTTTCAAATGCATTTTTTTGGGCAAAAATACATATTTTTTTATTTTAATGCACTAAAACACACTATATTGCCCAAATGTTTGATGAAATAAAAAAGATGATCTTAGGCCGAGTACATAGATACCAAACACGACATGCTTTAAAATTGCGCACAAATGCGCAGTGGCGACAGACTACATACATTTTTAAAAGCCTTTAAAAGCCTCTACGGGTTACCACATTAGATTTACAGAGGAGGTCTACTGCTAAAATTACTGCCCTCGATCTGACCTTCGCGGTGATACCTCACATGCATGGTACAATTGCTGTTTACATATGACGCCAAACCGACGCTTGCGTTCGCCTTTGCGCAAGAGCAGGGGGGGACAGGGGTGCTTTTTTTTTATTTTTATTTTTTTATTATTATTTAATTTGCTTTTTTAATTTTATTTTAAACTGTTCCTTACTTTTTTTTATTATTTTTATAATTTTTATTGCCATCTTAGGGCATGTAAATATCCCCTATGATAGCAATAGTTAGTGACAGGTACTCTTTTTTGAAAAAATTGGGGTCTATTAGACCCTAGATCTCTCCTCTGCCCTTAAAGCATCTGACCACACCAAGATCGGTGTGATAAAATGTTTTCCCACTTTCCCAATGGCGCAGTTTATATCCGGGGAGGGGACATACCCTCCCACTGCTTGTAAAAGCAGTTTAGAGGCTAATTAGCCGCTAGGACTGCTTTTACATGAAAGCCGACCGCTGGCTGAAAAGAATGATACCAAGATGATGCCTAAACCCGCAGGCATCATTCTGGTATAACCATTCAAAGTCCAGCAACATACCAGTACGTTGATGGTTCTTGTTGGACATGTATTGTAATCTTTTTTTTTTTTTCATGCAGCCTGTTGGCTGAACGAAAAAAAGATTGATCGGTGGGTATGCCCACCATTAGAATACCTCCCTTCATCCACCCACTTCTAATGATGGGCATACATGCACCATTTATATATGCCAAAGCATGGGGGCATCCTCCCGCAAAAAAGTTATGCCGCTCACACACGTATGTACGCCGCATAAAAAGTTATGGCGCATACACACGGTCGGACTTTTCCACGGGCAAGCTTCCGACGGAATTTCGACCGTATGTACGCGGCATTAGGAGCAAAATCGCTCCTCCGCCCCTAATGCCCCCATGCTTCGGCATATATGCTCTTTTTTTAACTGTGGTGGTGAAATCACCTCCCACAGTGTTGGAGTCGCGGCTTTATGTATCGTGGGAGCAAACGCTGTTGCTGTCACGCTAAATAAATCCGCGCTGCAACTGAATGGCGTACCTGCTAAGCAAATGATGGTTAACATTATAACAAAGTAACATTACATTTTAACAGTAAGATCTTACCATACCATACCTGCAAAGCAAATATCAAAAACAAAACAAAACATTTTTTAACGCAACCTGTGCCTAAAAAATATATATGCCGAAGCATGGGGGCATCCTCCCGCAAAAAAAGTTATGCCGCGTACACACGGTCGAACTTTTCCACGGGCAAGCCTCCGTCGGAATTTCGACCGTATGTACGCGGCATTAGGAGCAAAATCGCTCCTCCGCCCCTAATGCCCCCATGCTTCGGCATATATGCTCTTTTTTTAACTGTGGTGGTGAAATCACCTCCTACAGCGTTGGAGTCGCGGCTTTATATATCGTGGGAGCAAACGCTGTTGCTGTCACGCTAAATAAATCCGCGATGCAACTGAATAGCGTACCTGCTAAGCAAATGATGGTTAACAATAAAACAAACATTACAGTATAACATACCATACCTGCAAAGCAAATACAATAAAACATTGTAAAAATAGAGAGAATAGATATAGAACAATAGTGAGTGGACAGTAGAGAGTGAACATAAGAGAACAATAAAGAGAGGAGAAAAATACAACCACAACTATTTTTGGATTTTTTATTTTATATTTTTTTTGTGTTTTTGTGTGTTTTTTTTCTACTTTTTTTCACTTTTATGAAAACTATAAACTGAACGTTGCAGATTATGGTCTCTCAAAATGTGATGGCCATCACATATTCCGAGACCCTGTGTTGGTGTGCCTAGGACTGTGTGGTGCTGTACCCTACGCTAAAACTCAACTAGTGTGTGGTAGCGTTTGAAACATACACCAATGCAGAGACCAGGTTGGTCAGGACAGTCGGGACAATAAAAGCGGGTGTCACGCCTAAATCCAAGTTTGCTGCAGACACGACATCTTTTTTGGCGGGTTCTTTGGGTAGGGGTACCAGCGAGGACAAAAGGAAAATGCCTCTCATACAGCCGGCTCACTGCATTTGCGTTGGGAAGGTGGGGCACAGCACCATCTGGAAACAGAAGGGCTTCGACGATCTCTTCCTGGAATTTTAGGAAGGATCCAGTCCGTCCTGAAGCTCTGTATAGCACATGAGCGTTCAGCAAAGCCAATTGAAACAAATACACTGACACTTTTTTGTACCAGCGTTTGGACCTCCGGGCAATTAGGTACGGCGCCAACAACTGGTCATTGAGGTCCACCCCTCCCATGTTAAGGTTGTACTCGTGGATACAGAGGGGTTTCTTCACAACACCAGTCGCCGTAGGAATTTGGACTGCCGTGTCTGCGTGAAGCGTGGACAGAACGAAAACATTCCGTGAATCCCTCCACTTCACTGCTAACAAATTATTACACCGTAAGCAGGCTCTCTCCCCCCGACTAAGACGGGATTCTACAAGCCGTTGGGGGATGCCCCGGCGATTAGGTCGCACGGTGCCACATGCGCCAATTCCATAATCAAAAAGGTGACTAAAAAGTGGCACGCTTGTGTAATAATTGTCCACGTACAAGTGGTACCCCTTTCCGAATAAGGGTGACACCAATTCCCACACTATCCTACCAGCGCTCCCTATGTAATCAGGGCAATTCTCCGGCTCTACGTGACTGTCTTTTCCCTCGTAAACCATAAAGCTAGATGTATAGCCTGTTGCCCTGTCACAGAGCTTATACAACTTGACCCCGTATCTGGCACGCTTGCTGGGAAGGTATTGTTTGAATGACAAGCGGCCAGAAAACTTAATCAGGGACTCATCAACGCAGACAACTTGTTGGGGATTATACAAGGCTGCAAACCGTTCGTTGAAGTGGTTTACGAGGGGCCGAATTTTGTAGAGCCGATCGAATTCAGGGTCTCCCCGAGGACGACAGAGTTCATTGTCACTAAAATGCATGAACCGCAAGATCTGCTCGTATCGTGTCCTGGCCATGGAGGCAGAGAAAATGGGCATATGGTGAACTGGGTGCGTGGACCAATATAACCGCAGCTCACTCTTTTTAGTAATGCCCATATTGAGGGAAAGGCCCAGAAAGATCTTAAATTCGGAAACCGTAATTGGCTTCCAATCTCTGGCAAGGGACAGCTGGGGATTAGCGGCGAAGAATTGACCAGCGTACAAATTGCTTTGGTCCACAATAGATCTATAGAGATCTTCGGTGAAATACAGCGAATAAAAATCCAGTGACGTAAAATCAACTGTATTCACCTGAATTCCGGGTTGGCCAGTGAATGGGGGAAGTACGGGTGCTGCAGAAGTGGTGGGTACCCAATCAGGATTGGCGAATGCAGCAGGAAGGACACTATGGGGACGGGCCTGTCTTTGTCGTCTTCTTCTTCTTGGTGGCAGCGGGACACTACTAGTGCTTGCCACCTCTCCAGCTTGAACTGCACTTATGGGACTCGCCACGTCACCAAGTGTTACTGCAGTGCTGGATAAACGACCAGGGTGTACTAGGCCGCTGGTGCTTGCCAGTTCACCAGAAGGAATAGCGGCGCTAGTACTTCTCTCCTCCATACGAGAGCCCTGCGGTTCTTGCACCTCAGCGACAGCAGAAGATCGGGGTCTGGTACGCCTGACCCTAGCAGGGACCACTCCGTCGTCAGAGCTATCTGTCAGGGAGCCACTGTCGTCTACAGGATCGTATTCTGAGCAAGAATTTGACAGATGCGTGACCTCCTCATCACTATCTGACAGGCTCATAAACAAGTAGGCCTCTTCATCACTGTACCATCGATTTGCCATTTTGGGCTCTAAATTTAGGGGTACAGTGGTGAGATTCACAGGCAAAAAAGCACCTGACCTGTTAGCGACTGAGTCAAGCGCTACCAAAAAAACTGTTAGCGATCGCAGAGATCAGGCCTGACTCTGCGAACGCTGCAGTTATGTGTTTTTGTGTTTTGTGTCAGTGATCGATCGATCGATACTGCACTTCGGTGGGTTGGGCTGGGCGAAGGGGCTAAACGCAGGTGCTAGCAGGTATCTGGGCTGATCCCGCTAACAATGCGTTATTGGGAACCCTAAACTGCAGGGGACGCTAGTATAGATCTGATCAGATCAGGTATCGATCCGATCAGATACTATACCACTAAAGGGAGGCGTATGGTGCGTGCGTGGGTGTTAGCGCTACTGGCACTAATCTGACGCTGCCTGGGGCGACGCAGACCCTATCTGGCGCTAAAACCAAACTTTTATCACACGCCGGGCGATCAGGGGGTTAAAACTTTATTTCAAAAAATATGGCGGGTGCCCTGATGCTATAGAAAATAAACAAACTAAACTGCGTCACCTGTGACACTTATACTGTGATCACTGGTGACAGGGGGTAATGAAGGGGTTAAACCTTTATTGGGGGGGGTTAGGGGGGGTCCCTAGACTTTTTATGGCCTAAGACTGATTACCTAAACACTTATTTTTGTCACTAATGACACTAGTACAGCGATCAAAAAAAAATCTGATTGCTGTACTGGGTGACACAGTGACAGGCAGTGAATGGGTTAATTTGGGGGGTGATCAGGGGGTGATCAGGGGGTTAAATGTGTGCCTATGTGACCTGGTGTTAGAGTAGTGTTGTGCAACTCACGTTTCAGATGCTCTCTCCCTCTCGGTCTGGAACGGAAAGACCGACAAGAGGGAGAGAGCATGACTTCCCCTGCCAATGTTTACAAAACATTGCCAGGGGAAGACAACCATTGGTGGAGGTGATCACCAGGTCCAGGCCAGATTTTATTGGCCTGGACCTGGTGATTGATCAGTTCTGAAACGAATCTGATCATCGGGAACGGCGGGGGGGCGCGCGCGCGCGCCCCATCGCCGTTCACGCGCAGGACGTATAGCTACGGGCTCTCGCCTGGGAGAGCCGACCTGCCGCCGTATTATGACGGTGCGCGGTCGGCAAGTAGTTAAGGTATTTTCAATGTTGTTGAGATACAAAACAGGGCCATAGGGGCATACCCCGGCCAATCATTGCACGTAGCAACGTGCACAAAAAGTAACAAAATAAAAGAACAGACATAACAGTTAACCTCACACCATAACTCTAGGCATGTCTAACTAAACACTACCTAAACACCTCTCGGGTTGCACATATCAGGAATACAAAAGGAGCAATTGCATCTTGCAGAACATCTTCCCAATCCTCAGTAACTGAATTGAAAGCTACAGGGGCCCTTGGTCATCACATTATCTATGCTTCACCTCCTGTTACTAGATCAGAATATGGGTCTCAACTCCAAGTGTCACAGGTGGTTACCAATGCAGTCTTTCTGAGCTACTCCCCAGGGGGCTGATCGTCTGTCGTGGATTCCGAGTCTGTCCACAGGTGCCTGACTTTTTCATATTTTTTTGGGACATCCCCAGGACAGATACGTCGCTTTGTATAGGGGTATAGTTGCATTAACCATCTGCTTCCATGCGTTCAACGTGGGAGGGGCGGCTGACTTCCACTTCAAAACTATGGCTTTCCTTGCGTAAAAAAGGATACCTATGAGGGTGCGTGTTGCTTTGGCAAGTGCCAATTGCTCCACCAGGCCGAGGATGCAGACACTAAGTGTTAGGGGAATAGGGATGGTAGTTAGGTCATGAATAAATTGAGTCACTTCCCTCCAATAGTCCCTAATCTGTGGGCAATCCCAAAATATGTGTACGAAGTCTGCTGGGGTACCAGAGCATCTCCAGCAGCTGGCCGACAGGGTCGGGTATATGCAATGCAGACGCTGGGGCGTATAGTAGATCCTATGGAGGATCTTGAATTGGATTAATTTGTCCCCAGTGGCAACCAGCTGCTGGAATGGGTAGTCCCACATATCCTCCCAATCCTCTCCTTAAATGCCTTTTCTTCTCCATTCTGATACTTGGTTTGAACTTCAGCAATTCGTCTTCACCACGTCTAAATGCATTGAGTTGCTGCCATGTGATTGGCTGATTAGCAATTTGTGTTACCAAGCAATTGAACAGGTGTGCCTAATAAAGTGTCCGGTGAGTATGCATATTGCAGCTGGCAAGTGGCTAGTAAATGCGACAATCAGCGACCTTATAGTGGGAATGTAATAGTGCGGCAGGCAATCTGACACTTTGTGGGAACTGACTAACTGCCACTGACCTCACCAGTGACACTAATACAGTGATCAGTGATACTACTATACACTGTCACTGTACTAATGGCACTGGCTGGGAAGGGGTTAATTTCAGGGGAAGTCAAGGGGTTAATTATGTGCCTAAAGATATATAATGCTTTCTAATTTTTACTTCAGATTGGTTTGTTTCTTTTCCCTCTGTACAGAGCCCTGTGTTGTTTGTCAACACAGAGCTCTGGGCTGTGATTCAACACAGCCAATCAGCAGGTCCCAGCCATGAATCATTGGCTAGGATCTGCTCACAAACTCCTGCTGTGTCAAATCACAGAAGAGTAGGCGGGCAGGGGCGCGTGCTTTAAAACCAGAAACAGGCAACGTCATTTGGGTACGTCACTGTGCCTGTAAAAGCCACCCCGTCGCAGTATATGTATTGTCAGCAAGTGGATAAATTGGTTATATATAATATAGTCTGTGTGGCGACTTTTATAGGGTGAAGGCCTGACTGTTGTTAAAGTTGAAGTTAAAGAAGAAGAAGAAGAGTCATACATGAGCGGTGATGATTCGTGTAAGGAGGAGGAAGACCCCCCAGAGATCAGCACAGGTGAGGAATAAACACTAAACCCAGAGTGCCAAAAAAGACAAATAAGCTACTTTGGTGCCAAACGCGTTGCATCCCTCGGGTATGAATGTAGTCTCAATCCAGAGAAGAGCCCCAGATTCTCCTTGTTCAGTCACTACAACAATCTCTTCTTCTCCCCCCTCCTCTGTCAGTAGACAGTAATGGGGAGACGGTATGTGCCCAGTGGGGGGGTCAGGAGCCATCAGTCTCTATTAGACTCCGGCTCTCCTCCTCACATCATGTCATTGTGTGTTACCAGCCAAGAGATGTGACCAGTCTCCCCCCCCCCCCCCCCACACACACACTCTCTCTGGGGTCTCTCATACATCTCAGTACAGGGGGCTTCACTCTCATCTTTATTCACAGATGGCTCAGAAACTGAGGAGGAGGATGAAGCATGTGTGAGGATTAAAGAGGAAGACGTTCCTATAGAGATCAACACAGGTGAGTAACAAAAGATACAGTAACAGGCCCGGATTCAGAAAGGAGATACGACAGCGTATCTCCGGGTTACGCCGTCGTATCTCTGAGTGCGGTCGGTCGTATCTATGCGACTGATTCATAGAATCAGTTACGCATATATTTCCCTAAGATCCGACCGGCGTAAGTGTCTTACACCGTCGTATCTTAGGCTGCATATTTATGCTGGCCGCTAGGTGGCGCTTCCGTATATTTACGCGATGAATATGCTAATTAGATAGATACGCTGATTCAGAAACGTACGTCTGCCCAGCGCATTTTTTTTACGTCATTTACGTTAGGCGTTTTCCGGCGTAAAGTTAGCCCTGCTATATGAGGGGTATCCTATGTTAAGCATGGACGTCGTTCCCGCGTCGAGTTTTGAAAAGTTTACGTCGTTTGCGTAAGTCGTTCGCGAATAGGGCTGTACGTAAGTTACGTTCACGTTTAAAGCAATGACGATTTGCGGCGTAATTTCGAGCATGCGCACAGGGATTTTTTCATGAACGGCGCATGCACCGTTCATTAAAATCGTAACATGCGCGGGGTCACCATTCATTTAAATAAAACACGCCCACATCATCCCTATTTGAATTAGGCGGGCTTACGCCGGATCACAGAGGTTACGCCGCTGTAACTTAGGGCGTAAGTTCTTTCTGCATACGGAACTTGCGCCCTAAGTTACGGCGGCGTACCGTATCTGAGATACGTTACGCCCGCCAAAAGATACACAAATATATCTGAATCCGGGCCACAATTTATAAAGTAATGGTATCTATTTAGAGGTAAACCGGAATATGGTTTCTTAGGATCATAGTTCAGATACTATAAAATTGTCAATCCTTGGATATAGTCCTTGATATTAAGACCTTCTCACGTCTAAGCAATGTCTTTCTATTTTAATTGAAAAGAAGTTAATGTTTTTCTCTTCTTGTTGTGCAGACGGACAATACAAAAAGTGTAACGTGACATATGCTAAAACAGAAGATGACGTCCCATCAGATTCTTTAGAGAAAAAAAATACTACAGATCAGTCATCTGGTCCCTCTACTTATGAGGAGCGTATTGAAAAAGTTCAGATTGAAGATCAGGATGAAATGAAACCATTCTCATGTTCCGAATGCGGGAAAAGTTTTACTTCAAAGGGGTCTCTTATTAGACACACAAGAGTTCACACGGGGGAGAAGCCATATAAATGTTCAGAGTGCGGGAAGTGCTTTTCTCTGGTGTCCAGTCTTATTAAACATGAGAGGATTCACACCGGAGAGAAACCATTTTCATGTCCTGAATGCGGGAAATGCTTTCGACAGAAATCGACTGCAGTAATGCACCAGAGAACTCACACCGGATTGAAGCCGTTTTCATGCTCGGAATGTGGAAAATCCTTTCCCAGGAAACGAGCCTTGATGAGACATCAACCTGTCCACACAAGGGAGAAGCCCTTTTCATGCCCCGAATGCGGGAAATGTTTCCCACTCAAAGACAGCGTGATACGACACCAAAGGTGTCACACGGGGGAAAAGCCGTTCACCTGCACCGAGTGCGGAAGATGTTTTTCCAGCAAACAAAAACTTAGTTTGCACCAGAGGACTCACACTGGAGAGAAGCCATATTCGTGTTCAGAATGTGGGAGCTGCTTTTCCTGTAAAAGATCCCTCATCAGGCATCAAAGTGTACATACTGGAGAGAAGCCGTATTCCAGTTAGGAGTTTGGAAAATGATTTGTCTCTAGATCTTATCTATCGTGAGAAGACTTGCTTGTCTTGTCGTCAGTTGAAATGCCAAAGTATCATTCGTCTGGGCTTATACTAAACTGGATACTAGGGGTGCAACGGATCAAAAAACTCACGGTTCGGATCGTTCCTCGGGTCGGGAGTCACGGATCGGATCATTTTTCGGATCGGCAAAAAAAAAAATCTACCCCACTGTAATATCCACATCTCCCCCCCCCCCACCAACTATAGTACCCCCTTGGTGCAGACCCCCCCCCCTCCTCTCAGTACAGACCCCCCCCTCCTCTCAGTACAGACCCCCCCCTCCTCTCAGTACAGACCCCCCCCTCCTCTCAGTACAGAGACCCACCCCTCCAGGTAGTACTGACACACTCCCCCCCCCCCCTCGGGCAAGACACCCCCCCCCCCATCCTCAGGTAGTACAGACACTCTCCGAGCGGTGTGTCCCACGTGTGCGGGCTCCTCCTCTGTGGGTGTAAACAGAGGAGGGCCGCCGCCGGGTGTACCAAGATGGAGCTAGGCCGAAGCCGCGGCCTTTCCTAATGTTATTCCTGCGGCTCCAGAGTTAGGCCGAAGCCGCGGCCTTTCCTAGCGTTATGGTCGCGGCTCCGGAGGTAGGCCGAAGCCGCGGTCATAACATTTAGGAAAGGCCGCGGCTTCCGCCTAGCTCCGGACCCGCGGCCGTAACATTAGGAAAGGCCGCGGCTTCGGCCTAGCTCCGGAGCCGTGGCAATCCGCGGATCACAGTGTGTTCCGATCCGAAGGGGGTGACCCGTTCGGATCACGGATCAACTGTGATCCGTTGCACCCCTACTGGATACTCTGTCATCATCATCACACCAAAGTTAAATAAAAAATCATTATTGTACTGTTATCCTTTATTTGAGCTGGTGTGTGTGTGTATATAATATATAAATAATCACAGCCATAATGATGACCCACCTAATATTGACTAGAAAAAAAGGTATGAACATCCATGCAAGCCGTATTATTGTTGCCAACATCCCGGAGATCAATATAGAGAAAAGAGTAACCCCCGGTACTATTGAGACTTTAACAACAACAATCCAAATTATTTAAAATTATTTGTATAAATTTATTGAAAAGAACGTGTGTGTGTGTGTGTATATGTGTGTGTGTGTATATGTATGTGTATATATATATATATGTGTGTGTGTGTGTGTGTGTGTGTGTGTGTGTATGTATATATATATATATATATATATATATATATATATATATATATATATAAAATCATTACAATATGTATAAACATTAAAACAGTATGAATGATGAACTGGATTTGATATCTGTATGGTGATCCAGACAGCCCAACGTGTTTCGGGACAAAGCACGTCCGTTCGTCAGGGGCACTTAACACTGGAAAATCACATTGTTCAAAGGTCACAGTCATCAACAAGATTCACCGCCTGGTTAGCAGCGGCAGCCGTGTCACGAGAACACCCTGTGTCCCACCGGGACAACAATGGAATCTGATGGTGGGTCCCCACTGTTCCACGCAAGGTCCCCTATTTCTGACACTGCAGGCGTGCATGCACCAGTGCCACACTCCACACTCTCGATCCCCACTGTAGATGATCTTCTAGGGAGTAAATGTTCGTGTGTGTCTCCTTGGGCTGCAAGGTACCCCTTTTGCTGCCAAAACAGCCTTGACCTGTTGCATGCTCTCAGATCAAGGCTGTTTTGGCAGCAAAATGGACACCACTAGACCTCTGCAGGGATGCTGTGGTATCTGGCACCAAGCCATCAGTAGCAAATCATTTCAAGTGATATTAAAGTACTGTTTGTTATTTTTAAACAAACAAAAAAATAAACATGTTATACTTGCCTGCTCTGTGTAATGGTTTTGCA
Organism: Rana temporaria; assembly: GCF_905171775.1. Lineage (NCBI taxonomy): Eukaryota > Metazoa > Chordata > Amphibia > Anura > Ranidae > Rana > Rana temporaria. The sequence goes on from NC_053496.1 coordinate 167,006,726, forward strand.
CAGAGCAGCCCAGATACTCTTTTTGGGTTCCTTGCTGGTGCTCCTGACCCCTCGCTACTGCCCCCACAGCAAGCAGCTAGCTATGGGGTCACCTGAGCCGATGCTCTGTGTGGCTCGGCCCCGTCCGCTCTCTCCTCATTGGCTTATTGAATTTGACAGCAGCGGGAGCCAATGGCACAGCAAATGAGGAGGGGAAGTCCCGGACAACCGAGACTCTCGTGCAACATCACTGGATCTAGATAGGGCTCAGGTAAGTATAAGGGGGGCTGCTGCACCCAGAAAGTTATTTTTTTTTATACTAATGCATTGAATGCATTAAGATAAAAAAAAAAACCTTCTGCCTTTACAACCACTTTTAAGTCTTGTAAGTTGCGAGATGCTCAATGGACTGTAATTTGGAGAATTCTGAGTCCAAGGTAACACCTTGAACTTGTCGTTGAGTTCCTCAAACCATTCTCGAACCATTTTTGCAATGTGGCAGGGTACATGATCTTGCTGAAAGAGGCCACAGCCATCAGAGAATATAATTTCCATGAAGGGGGGTGTATTTGGTCACCAACAATATTTAGGTAGGTGGTACGTGTCAGGGTAACATCCACATGAATGGAAGGACCCAAGGTTTCCCAGCAGAATATTGTCCAAAGCAAAATTACTAATTTCATTATTTTTATTTTATCTAAAAATATGCTGACTGACCTTTTACCCCCAAGCTTTATCCTAACACTAACCCTGACCTTTTTATTTTTTTCTTTATTTGTATTCTTGTTTGTATCTTCCTTTTCTTGCAGGAGAGTAAAATGTAATGTATTTTACTCTTCATTCAGAAGAGGAAGTAAACACAGGGGTGGGCTTGGGCTCACAGTGACCGATCACTGTGATAGCCAATCGGAGGCTATCACAGCGATCAGGGGACCCAGAACTGGGTCCCCGGGTTCCCAATCATTAGTACGAGACCCGGGGGGTCTCGGTGAAAGATCGGTCGCTGTGCTGGGAGGCGCGCTCTCAGCAAAAAGGGAGGTCTGCATATAAGCAGCCCCACGGGAAAAAAGCCCACTTCCATGAGGCCACATATATGTGTGTGGTTGGTGAAAAGGTGTCAGATTAATTGTTTCACCAACCTGAAGTCGGGCTTTGTTAATCTTTGCTGGCACTTGGTTAACCACCTGCCGACCGCTTACAGTAATTATACTGTGAGCGGGCTGCAGGTACAGGCAGAGTCAGTGGTGTATTTTGATTTTGTGATGCTCTAGGAAAGACTAAAATTAGGTGCCCCCTCCCCCTATCTAAATATATCCCACCCCTCCCTTCTCAAGTGGCTGTTTTGGGGTCTCTGGTGCTATATTGGAACTATATTGGGACCCTAGTGTCTATCTGGGGTCTCTGGTGGCTATGCAGGGTCTTTGGTGGCTATGCAAGACCACTGGTGACTATGCAGGGTCTCTGGTGGCTGATTAGAGTCTCTGGTGACAATGCAGGGTCCCTGGTGGCTGTGTGGGGTCCCTGGTGGCTATGCAGGACCACTGGTGCCTATGCAGGATCTCTGGTGGCTGCTTAGAGTCTCTGGTGACAATGCAGGGTCTCTGGTGACTGTGTGGGGTCCCTGGTGATTACAATCTACTTGTAAATGTCTCTGCAAAATTAGATTGGAGTTTTCAAAAAAGAAAAAAGGCCTGCTCCTCACCCAACCCCACCTATATAGCATTCCTCGTTTATCCTCCTATAAGCCCCCTTAGTTTATAGGAAGACAGGAAGTAGGCAATCGTATGGAAAGGGAATTCTCCTTCTGTGGTATGCACAGTGTATGGAGGATGGTAGGATAGTGAATGCTTGCAGACAAATCATTCCACACCCCAGGGTACATTATAAACAGAGAAGAGCCATTGCCCCCCTACCCCCACATATATATATATATATATATATATACACATATACACACGCAGGGCTTTTTTTCAGGGGGAACTCAGTTCCACCACCTTTGTCTCAGACCCTTTGGTGCCTACTCACCACAATCACTTGTAAACACAGAAGTCTGGTTTCTGTGTTTACAAGTGACAGCTCTGCACTCTGTGTGTAACCCCCTGAACTCTGTATGTAATGCAATCCTGGTATTTAATGCCCCTTTAAGACCCTTCTACTGTTTGTGAAATCTGAACGGGTCGTGGTTGAGTTCCTGCACCTATTTTCTGAGAAAAAAGCTCTGTATACACGTGATCCTGCGCTTCCGGGTGCAAATGTACATGTTGCCAGTGGCTCGTTCCCACTGTGAATTTACACAGCGAGACCCAACTAACTACTTGTGTAATCTGCGGTCTCGGTGGATTGATTCAGTCTTTTATGACCCAAGAAAGAAACATAATACACTTTACATCTACCGATATTAACCACCTGAGGCCCGCGCTATAGCCGAATGACGGCTACAGCGCGGACCTGAAAAGCCAACAGGACGTCAATTGACGTCCGCCCCTTTCCTCGTTCCCTGCGCGCGCTCCCGAGCACGCAGCGGGGAAACTCTGTGCTGGCCGTGTCCCTTGGACACAGCCAATCACAGATCGCCGTGAACGGCCAATCGGAGTGGCCGTTTGATAGGCGATCTGTGCGGCCAATGAGAGATGATCTCATATGTAAACATATGAGATCATTTCTCATTGCCGGCTCACACAGAGACAGCGTCCTGTCAGGGAGAGAGGAGACCGATCTGTGTCTCTTGTACATAGGGACACAGATTGGTCACCTCCCCCAGTCACCCCCCTTCCCCCACACAGTTAGAACACTATGCAGGGCACACATTTAACCCCTTCCTCACCCCCTAGTGTTAACCCCTTCAATGCCAGTCACATTTATACTGTAATTAGTGCATATTTATAGCACTGATCGCAGTATAAATGTGAATGGTGCCAAAAATGTGTCAAAAGTGTCCGATGTGTCCGCCATAATGTCGCAGTCCCAATAAAAAAAATCGCAGATCGCCGCCATTACTAGTAAAAAAAAAAATAATAAAAAATAATAATTCTGTCCCCTATTTTGTAGGCGCTATAACTTTTGCGCAAACCAGTCGCTTATTGCGATTTTTTTTTAACAAAAATATGTAGAAGAATATGTATTGGCCTAGACTGAAATATTTTTTTTTTTTTTAAATTGGGATATTTATTATAGCAACAAGTAAAACATATTGTATTTTTTTTCAAAATTGTCGTTCTTTTTTCTTTATAGCGCAAAAAATAAAAACCGCAGAGGTGATCATATACCACCAAAAAAAAGCTCTATTTGTGGGAAAAAAGGACGTCAATTTTGTTTGGGAGCCACGTCGCACGACCGCGCAATTGTCAGTTAAAGCGACGCAGTGCCGGAAGCTGAAATTTCACCTGGGCAGGAGGGGGGGGTATATGTGCTCAGTAAGCAAGTGGTTAATTAAAAAAGTCCCCAGCTGATGTTTTCTTCCAAAACGATGCGACTGAACAGGTGTACCTAATAAAGTGGCCAATGAGCGTATATATGTAGTATATATATTATAGTTTCTTGTGAAAGTTGAGCACATCTACTGATATAATAAATAATATCCCAGCTGGAGGACTTTGCTCCTTCCATAACACAGAGGACATTTGGCCAGAAGTATGAATTGGGAGGAGTTACCACAATAACCAGACATTTCCTCTCATCTCCTGATCTGCACCAGAACAATGACACCAACAATCTGATTGGCTGCTCTGGGGGAACACTACCGATTCTAATGTTAATACTTCAGTACTGAGATCTAATTATCATTGTAGCTCAGACTGGATAATATATGAATCCATCAACACAACACATCTCCCTAAATCTCTTCTCTATCATCTGTGTTCCGCCCACACCCGGAAGCACTCCTCACTTCCGCTCTATAGTAAGCCCACATCAACGTCGCTGCTTCCGGGTTACCAGAGTGACGTCCAGCGGCGTGATTGGACCCCGCCATCTAAAGCCCAAGGAAACTACCACTAGAGGGCGCTGGTTTGTCACGTCACTAGAGGAAGTGTCCTGAGAATGGTATGGGACGGCGGCCATTGTGTTAAAGCCCGGAAGTGTTTGGACTGAGAGAGAAACGTGGTGAGGAGTTGTGAGTTTGGAGAGTGTGTGTCCAGTAAGGAGGAGGTAATAATAATATATTCTTATTATGAGAGAAAGGGGTCATGTCACCTACACACATCATCATCTTCCTGCAAGTCCTCTGATGTGTAGAACATTAGATGGGGGGCTCTGCTGGGGCTGGTCTCTGGAAAGCCATAGGAAAAACCTAGTATTTTGTGGCGGTCTCCTGGAAGCCAAAGGGACTGGTCACCCTAAAAAGTGTGTGTTGGGAATGAGATGCATTTTAGTTTGCATGTTGTGTCGTTGACCAACCCGATGCAGATGTACTGCGGCAAGGCGGCTCGGCTGCGCAAATCGCCGTACCGGTACAGCGATTCGTGCACCAGCATTTGCTGGCGCATGCTCCGATTTGGCCAGCGGGGGAGCCAATCGGTGGTTCCGGCAGACTCGATGTTCGCCCGCGATCGTGCCCCGCAGAGACAGAACGGAGATCTGCCGAAGTAAACAAGGCAGATCTCCATTCTGACAGGGGATGAGGCACAGATCCTGTCTTTCTGCTATGTGTTGTTCGAGGCAGCCCCCCCCCCCCATACAGTTAGTAAACACACTGAGGGAACACAGTTAACCCCTTGATCGCCCCTGATGTTAACCCCCTTCCCTGCCAGTGTCATTAGTACATATTTTTAGCACTGATCACTATAATAATGTCACCGGTTCCCAAAGAAGTGTCATAAAATATTCAGGTGTCCGATCTGTCCGCCGCAATGTCGCAGTCCTGCTAAAAATCGCAGATCACCGGGCATTACTAGTAAAAAAATAAAACAACAAAAATGCTATAAATCTATCCCCTATTTTGTAGACGCTAAAACTTTTGCGCAAACCAATCAATATACGCTTATTGTGATATATATATTGTGTGGGTATATATTAGGGTTGTCCCGATACCACTTTTTTTAGGACCGAGTACAAGTACCGATACTTTTTTCATGTACTCGCCGATACCGAATACCAATACTTTTTTTTTAAAGCCAAGTGTCAGTTCGACTGATGGGCACTGATAGGTGGCACCGACTGATGGGGACTGATAGGTGGCACTGACTGATGGGCACTGATAGGTGGCACCTATGGGCACTGGCAGGTGGTACTGATGGTACTGATAGGTGGCAGTTATGGGCACTGACAGGTGGCTGGCACTGATAGGCGGCAGTTATGGGCACTGATAGGTGGCTGGCACTGATAGGTGGCAGTTATGGGCACTGATAGGTGGCTGGCACTGTTAGATGGCACTGATAGGCAGCAGTTATTGGCACTAATAGGTGGCTGGCACTGATAGGCGGCAGTTATTGGCACTGACAGGTGGCTGGCACTGATAGGAGGCAGTTATGGGCACTGATAGGTGGCTGGCACTGATAGGCGGCAGTTATTGGCACTGACAGGTGGCTGGCACTGATGCTTATAGGCACTGACAGGTGGCTGGCACTTATGCAATGTGAGATAGTGTGTACTGTGTACAAGTGACAGTATTCATTCAGCATTTACAAAATCTATTTTACTTGCCGAGGGCTGCCTCCTGCTTTGATTTCCGCCCTGCTCTCCGCCCACTCTCCGCCCATCCTGCTCTCCGCCTGTCCTGCTCTCCGCCCACTCTCCGCCCATCCTGCTCTCCGCCTGTCCTGCTCTCCGCCCACTCTCTGCCCGCTCTTCCGCCCACTCTCTGCCCGCTCTTCCGCCCACTCTCTGCCCGCTCTTCCGCCCACTCTCTGCCCGCTCTTCCGCCCACTCTCTGCCCGCTCTTCCGCCCACTCTCTGCCCGCTCTTCCGCCCACTCTCTGCCTGCTCTTCCGCCCACTCTCTGCCCGCTCTTCCGCCCACTCTCTGCCCGCTCTTCCGCCCACTCTCTGCCCGCTCTTCCGCCCACTCTCTGCCCGCTCTTCCGCCCACTCTCTGCCCGCTCTTCCGCCCACTCTCTGCCCGCTCTTCCGCCCACTCTCTGCCCGCTCTTCCGCCCACTCTCTGCCCGCTCTTCCGCCCACTCTCTGCCCGCTCTTCCGCCCACTCTCTGCCCGCTCTTCCGCCCACTCTCTGCCCGCTCTTCCGCCCACTCTCTGCCCGCTCTTCCGCCCACTCTCTGCCCGCTCTTCCGCCCGCTCTTCCGCCCACTCTCCGCCCACTCTTAGCAGTTATCGCGTTTAACGCACAGCCCTAATGTGCTATTAACGGCGTTAACGCAAACCCATGTTAACGCCGTCAATATTTTTATCGCGCGATTAACGCAGGAGCCCTCGGGGTGGACATGCAGAGTGTGCAGCGGCGCGGCGCGGCTTACCTTCTCGCTGGATTCACAGGCAAGTTACTCACCTTGTCCCTGGATCCAGCGATGCCACCCCGCTGTGTGATCGAGCGGGTCCTCCTTGCTTGGCGGGTCCTCCTTGCTTGGCGGGTCCTCCTCGCTCGATTCACAGTGCCTGTGTGCCGCCGATCTCCGTTCCCTGCGACGTTACAACGCACGGGAGCGGAGAACGGCGCCAAATTTAAAAAAGTAAACAAACACAATACACACAGTATACTGTAATCTTATAGATTACAGTACTGTATGTAAAAAAATACACCCCCCCCTTGTCCCTAGTGGTCTGCCCAGTGCCCTACATGTTCTTTTATAAAATAAAAACTATTCTTTCTGCCTGAAAAACTGTAGATTGTCCAAAAGTGTCCCTTTATGTCAAAAATGGTTTTAGATCAGCTAGAAAACAGCGATAATAAATTATAATCACTTTCAGAATTGTGCGATATTTGTGGGGAAATTCGTCATAAATTAGATAGATTAATCGTGAGTTAACTATGACATTAATGCGATTAATCGCGATTAAAAATTTTAATCGTTTGACAGCACTAATATACACACACACATATATATATATATATATGTGTGTGTGTGTGTGTGTGTGTGTGTGTGTATATATATATATAATATAATTATTTTTGCAGAGACCCTAGAGAATAATAAAATAAAAGTTGTTGCAATATTTTATGTCGCATTGTATATGCACAGCAGTCTTTCAAATGCATTTTTATGGCAAAAAATACACTTCAATTAATAAAAAATAAATAAATACATTTTTTTTTTGGTATAATGTGAAAGATAATGTTACGCCGTGAGTATCGTGATCTTTTTTTCGAAGCAAAAAAATGTGCGATTCTCATTTTAGCCAGAATCGTGCAGCTCTACTGTATGCTTTGACTTCTGTTAATGGAACCGTCCTCTCCAAGACAGAGGGGACAAAAACTGTACCGTGCTATTATCTACATTTATTTTCCAAGGTAAAATGTAAGTTTTTTTTTTTCTTATGATTTTGTGAGTTTTTTTTTAAGCCCCCTCCCCCCCCCCCCCCCATATTTCATATACAGAGACGTACAGAAAAGTTGGAGTACGGTATATAGAAAGAAACGAGGATCTCTACAGGAACGTCATGATGGAGAAGCGGCCGCCCCTCACATCACCGGGTAAGAGGAGACTTTCATTTCTTGTAAAGGAGAGAAGAGTATTGAGGATCCCCCTAGATACACATCCTCTGATATAGAAACAATGTATTCAGTCAGTGTGTGTTTCCTACAGATGGATCCAGTAACAGAAATTCCCCAGAGAGATGTCCCCGTCCTCTGTATTCCCGGGACTCCACACAGGAACATCAGGAGATCCCTCAGGACGATCAGGTAACTTTAATTCACATTTTATTGAATATACTAAAGAATTTATACAATTCATAGTGAATTATTGTAATATTTGTATTTTTAAGAATGCATCTTTAAGAGTTAAAGTGAAAGAAGAAACAGAAGAGTCATGTGTGAGAGGTGATGATCTATGTAAGGAAGGGAAAACTCCAGAGATCAGCACAGGTAATTATTAACAGCAAATAGACGTGACCATTCTCTTACCCTGCGCCCACTCTCTCTGGGGTCTCTTATACATCTCCGTACAGGGGGGCTTTACTCTCTCCTCTTTATTCATAGACCCCGGAGAGATTTGGGAAGACATCAAAGCTGAGGAGGAGGAGAAAGAAGGACTTGAGAGGATTAAAGAGGAGGAGATCCCTCCAGAGATCAGCACAGGTGAGTAATAAAAACGAAATCCAGAGAAGAGTCCCAGATTCTCCTTGTTCAGTCACTACAACAATCTCTTATTTTTTTAATAGCACTCCAAACAAAAAAACCTGCAAAAACACATAAGCTACTTTGGTGCCAAACGCGTTGCGTCCCTCAGGTGTGAATGCAATCTCAATCCAGAGAAGAGTCCCAGATTCTCCTTGTTCAGTAACTACAACAATCTGTTCTTCTCCCCCCTCCTCTGTCAGTAGACAGTAATGGGGAGACAGTATGTGCCCAGTGGGGGGGGGTCAGGAGCCATCAGCCTCCATTAGACTCCGGCTCTCCTCCTCACATCATGTCATTGTGTGTTACCAGCCAAGAGACGTGACCAGTCTCCCCTCCCCCACACACACGCTCTCTGGGGTCTCTCATACATCTCAGTACAGAGGGCTTCACTCTCATCTTTATTCACAGATCCCGGAGAGACATTAAAGAATAAGTTAGGTTTAAAAAGGAGAAAATTCCTACAGTAATCAGCACTAGGGAGTAGTAATCGCTAAATACAGTTATGATTTATAAGATAATTTTATCTTTTATGGGCTAATTAAAATATTATTACAGAGATTTTCCACAATGAGATGTTGGGTTGGTAAATCAGCTGCTGTAAAACTGTGAATTCTTGATCTTGACGCCTGCACTTATATTTCAAGACATTGCCTCTTATGACAACTTTTTTTTAGTTTTGTATAGTGTGAGGAAGAGTTGGCACCCCCAAAAGGGGGATTTAACTGGTAACCATGGGCTCCCTTAGAGAGATTCCTCCCCACTTTCTGTCCTGCTTACAATGTTTTACCAAACAGCTGATCATGTGATTTGGAGCGACTTCAGAATAGGTAAGTATTTCCGTTTGTGCCGAAAAGGGTCATTTGGAGTGGGGTGTGCTTAGAGGAGGGATTTGTACTATTGGTGGGGATTTGGGAGAGATGATTTGTACTAGGAGGAGGGATTTGGGGGTAATCTGGCTAACTTTTCTTAGCGGGCTACTAGATTCAAAGCAAACATTTTAAAGCCCTGGCCTATGGATGATAAAAATGTATGTGGTTTGTCGCCGTTGCACAGGCATGCACAATTTTAAAACATGATACATTTGGTATCTATTTACTCGGCGTAACATCATGTTTTATATTTTACCAACCAAGTGAGTATTATATTGTGTTTGTGTGCATTAAAATGAAAAATGACAGAAATGAAACTGTTTTATGGATGGGTTTACTTCCGCTTTAAGTAATTTTTCTAGCAAAAAATACAGATTGTAACCACTTCCAGCCCAAGGACATCATACGAAGTCTTTGAATTTCAGTGGGAATATCTGAATGATGGGTGCAGCTACTGGCATCATTCGGATATCCTTGTTTTCAGCCATTGATTCTGTGCACCATAAGAACGATTATAGCCCCGCTCTATAACCCCCATAGAGAATCTGAGGCATTGCCAAGAGATACATGAGAGACATGAGACCGAACTATGCAGAAGAGCTGAATTTTTCGAGTATCACCTGTGTGTGTGTGTGTGTGTGTGTGTGTGTGTGTATATATAGTGTGTGTTTGGGGGTTCTGAGTAATTTTCTAGCAAAAAAATGATGATTTTTACATGTAGGAGAGGAGTGCCAGAATAGGTCTGGCTTAGAAGTGGTTAAAGAAACTCTCCAATAGCAACACTGACCGCAATATAACGCTTCCTACTCTACCCAAATATACATTTTTGGCTTGACATACACTTGAATAGTTGTCACTTCTTATTCCCCATAGGTGGACAACACAGAAACTATAACATTGAAAAAATCTCTGTCATATCTGCATTTGGTAAAACAGAAGATGAGGACATCACATTGAATTTTTCGGAAGAAAGACAAAATATCCATCCAACACCTCATGGCGCAGATCTGTCATCTGGTTCCTCTACACATAAGACATTTTCCTGTTCCGAATGTGGGAAAATTTTCTCTTGTAAAGCTCAACTTAAGATGCACCAAAGAAATCACACGGGGGAAAAGCCTTATTCATGTTCAGAGTGCGGGAAGTGTTTTACCCAATCGTCTATTCTTATTAAACACGAGAGAACGCACACTGGCGAGAAGCCGTTTTCATGTCCTGAATGTGGAAAATGCTTTTCACAGAAATATTCTTTAACCATGCACCAGAAAATTCACGCCGGATTGAGGCCATTTTCATGTTCTGAATGTGGGAAATGTTTTCCCCGGAAGATAGCCTTGATCGACCACGAACGCGTACACACGGGAGAGAAGCCGTTTTCCTGTCTGGAATGCGGAAGATGTTTTTCTGTGTCGCATAGTCTTAAAAGACACGAGAGGACACACACGGGAGAGAAGCCATACTCATGCCCTGAATGTGGGAAATGTTTTGGCGACTTGTCCAGTCTTAAGACGCATAAGAAAACGCAGGTATGCTCTTGGCCCGACTTGGGTAAATGTGTTTCTGACAAAGATGGACTTGCAAAACCCCAAATATGTCACCTGGGGGAAAAGCCTTTTTCGTGCCGGGAGTGCGGGAAATTATTTACTCAGAGAAGCAATCTCAATACGCATGAGAGAAGTCACACCGGAGAGAAGCCGTATTCCTGCACCGACTGTGGAAGAGGCTTTTCCACCTCGGCAAATCTTGCTTCACACCGGAAAACTCACACCGGGGAAAAGCCATATTCCTGTTCGGAGTGCGGGAAATGTTTTTCCTGGAAGATGTGCCTGATCAGGCATCAGCGTGTGCACACGGAGTAGAAGCCATGTCTGCACATCTCCGGCTAGATTCAGCATAGTATTACGGCGGCGTATCTCCAGATATGCCGCCGTAATTTCAAATCTGCGTCGGCATATCGTTACGCCGATTCTCAAAGGCAGAAACGTCTAAAAAATAGGCTTCCTCCGCCGACGTAACTTGAATGCGGCGCCGTATAATTGTGTGCAATATTACGTTGACCGATAGGGGCGCTTCCGTTGTTTTCGGCGTAGAATATGCAAATTTCCTAGTTACGTAGATTCACGAACGTACGTGCGCCCGGCGGTAGTTTTTTACGTCGTTTGCGTGAGGCTTCTTCGGCGTAACGTTGCTCCTGCTATTAGGTGGCACAGCCAATGTTAAGTATGGACGTCGTTCGAAAATTTGAATTTAGTACGTCGTTTGCAAATAGGGCTGGACGTAATTTAAGTTCACGTGGAAAGCAATGACGATTTGCGTCGGAATTTCGAGCAAGCGCACTGGGATTTTTTCTCGAACAGCGCATGCGCCGTTCGTAAAAAAACGTAAAATACGTGGGGTCAACCTAATTTAAATAAAACACGCCCCCCTCAACATCATTTAAATGACGCGCGCTTACGCCAGCCCCATTTATGATACGCCGCCGTAAGTTAGGAGGCAAGTGCTTTGTGAATACAGCACTTGCCTCTCAAACTTACGGCGGCGCAGAATAAATACGATACGCTGCGCCGCCGTAAGAAGAGGCGCAGCTACGTGAATCTAGCCCCTGATCTTCTTCTTTTACCCAGTGACTCTAGATCTAATCTTTGTCATAAGATGACTCCTATGTTTTGTGGTCAAACTGAAACAACAAAGGCTGAGGGTTGCACTGACTGCACTGTAGAGCTGCACGATTCTGGGCAAAGTGAGAATTTATTTTTTTTGGGCTCAGAATAAAGATCGATTCTTACGACGTAACATCTTTCCCATTATACAAAAACATTGGGCTAACTTTACTGTTTTGTGTTTTTTTTATTTTAATTAACCATTTGCTTACTGGGCACATAAACCCCCTTCGTGCCCAGGCGAAATTTCAGCACTGCGTCGCTTTAACTGACAATTGCGCGGTCGTGCGACGTGGCTCCCAAACAAAATTGGCGTCCTTTTTTCCCCACAAATAGAGCTTTCTTTTGGTGGTATTTGATCACCTCTGCGGTTTTTATTTTTTGCGCTATAAACAAAAATAGAGCGACAATTTTGAAAAAAATGCAATATTTTTTACTTTTTGCTATAATAAATATCCCCCAAAAACATATATAAAACATTTTTTTTCCTCAGTTTAGGCCGATACGTATTCTTCTACCTATTTTTGGTAAAAAAAATCGCAATAAGCGTTTATCGATTGGTTTGCGCAAAATGTATAGCGTTTACAAAATAGGGGATAGTTTTTTTGCATTTTTATTATTTTATTTTTTTACTACTAATGGCGGCGATCAGCGATTTTTTTCGTGACTGCGACATTATGGCGGACACTTCAAACAATTTTGACACATTTTTGGGACAATTGTCATTTTCACAGCAAAAAATGCATTTAAATTGCATTGTTTATTGTGAAAATGACAGTTGCAGTTTGGGAGTTAACCACAGGGGGCGCTGTAGGAGTTAGTGTTCACCTAGTGTGTGTTTACAACTGTAGGGGGGTGTGGCTGTAGGACTGACGTCATCGATCGAGTCTCCCTATAAAAGGGATGACTCGATCGATGCAGCGCCATAGTGAAGCACGGGGAAGCCGTGTTTACATACGGCTCTCCCCGTTCTTCAGCTCCGGGGAGCGATCGCGACGGAGCGGCTACAAAACGAATATCCGCGCCGTTGTCCCGGATCGCTCCCCGAGGGAATCCGACCACCGCATGTAGCGGGGGGGGGGGGGGTCCCGATCGGACCCGCGGAAAGGCAGGGACGTACAGGTACGCCAATGTGCCTGTACGTGCCATTCTGCTGACGTATATCTACATGCGGCGGTCGGGAAGCGGTTAAAGTGTTTTTTTTTTTCCCCCAAAAAAATTGCTTTTGAAAGACTGCTGCGCAAATACAGTGCGACATAAAATATTGAAAGAACCGCCTTTTTATTCTCTAGGGTCTCTGCTAAAATATATATATATATATATAATGGAGGTTCTAAGTAATTTTCTAGCAAAAAATACTGATCTCAACTTGTAAGCAACAAATGTCAGAAAAAGGTTTAGTCGTTAAGTGGTTAAACTGACCTAATTTACAGACCAAAGTTCATTTCTTTGATCTAAAAGAACTAGGGCTTAATGTACAGTTTTATAACCTCTCCTGAACGAATCAACTCGACAGATGGAAACCGAGGTTTTAAACATCAGTTTTGCCGTGTTTGCATGCCGCGTTTTTGTTTTAGAATCCTATATTTATTTTATTTATTTTTTAATCGTCAAAAATGAAAAACGTGTGTAAACAAAACGCAGCCGAACGCGAGTTACTGCGTTTACAGGCGTTTGGCAATTCAAAAGCCTCTGAACATCTGTCCTGAATGCATTTTTTTTTTTTTTTTTTTTTTATTTGCTTTCCAAAACTGGAAAGGACTATAAACGACCCTGTGTAGATGTACTGATAAGATGACATAGAGGAGAGTTCGGGGGCAGCTGGAAAAAAATGCTCCTAAACATGTTGAACTAGCTTCTTTTCTATCATAATCGCACCAAATGCCAGTAAAGATTTTAATTGTATTATAGTCCTGTATTTGTGTCTACTATATTTTCTCACTAAGAAAGACTTGGGGCTCATACAAACTGCATCTAAAAAAAAAAAAATGCTTTTACATGCATTTTAAGCTTTTATTTCTCTGCCTAAAAGCTTGAAGAAGCTTGTTCATTTTTATTGAGCTTATTTCTCCTTTTTTTTGTGTGTGTTTTTATGTGCTTTTTTCGCACATTTTTGCACAGTTTTGGCTAGTTATTCCGCGTACACGCGATCGGAAATTCCGATGGAATAAAATCCAATGGAATTTTCTGTCGGAATTCCGATGAAGCTGACATCCATCAGTCTTGCCTACACACTGTCAGACTATATTCCGACCATCCAAAACGCGGCGACGTAAAACACTACGACGAGCCAAGAAAAATGAAGTTCAATGCTTCCGAGCATGCGTCGACTTGATTCTGAGCATATAAGAAAAGGGGGGGGGGGTGAGAGAGGGTACCTGAAAACCCTTCGGGACTTTTTAGCGGTGCTAATTGAGTGGAATGAAATATAGAAAAATAAGTAAATTTATTTCATAACAATAAATATATATAAAAAACCATCCGATAGATGTTGGATTATTAGCTTCAAAGGCATGAATGTAAGAAGACCTGTTGCAGTCTTTTGGGGGGTGAGGGGAGGAGAGAAGAGCAGGGCTGCGGATGACGGAGGGACGTAAACTGACCACGGTGGTCAGGGCTCAGCAGCCCTGGTTATCGTGGTCAGCACAGAGAGGGGGGACACAGGAAGTGACAGAAACGGGCAGGTTTTTTACAGTTTAGAGAGGGGCAGGTTACCCAGCACAAGCACTGTGCTGTTTAATTTGCTTTTATGGGAGGGGGTTAACAAACACTTTAAAGGGGTTGTAAAGGTAAAAGTTTTTTCACCTTAATGCAGTCTGTGCATTAAGGTGAAAAAACATCCGACAATACCAGCCCCCCCTGTTATACTTACCTGACTCCTCAAATCCTGTGCTCCCCCCGTCATCCTCCTCGCCGTTGAACCTGGCCGTTGATTGGTTACAGTGGATGGATTGAAAGCAGCGCAGCCATTGGCTGGCGCTGCTGTCAATCACATCCAATGATGGGGGCGGGGCAAAATTATACAGTCGGCGGCTATGGGCGCCACTATATCACGGGAGTGAACCCCCAAAATAACTCAACACCATGCGAGCAAGCATGAAGGTGTTGAGCCCTTGCGGGGGGAGCCAAGACATCTGCTGAGGGACCCCCAGAAGACGTGGTTCTGTCTCACCCTACTCTGCACATGCTCAGTTGCTCTCAATTTTTAGGCACTCACTACTGAGTTTGTAGAGGCCCGAAATGCAGACAGGCCTAGGCTGGGTTCACACTTGGGCAAATTGGATGTGAGTGATCAAATGCCACCAAAAGAAAGCTCTGTGGGGGGGGAAAAAAACATCAATTGTATTTGGATACAACGTTGTTGCATGAAAGCACAATTGTCAGATAAAGTGACGCAGTGCCATATCGCAATAAAATGGCCTGATCAGGAAATGGGTAAAATCTTCTGGAGCTGAAGTGGTTAAGAGTGCCTTCTTGTCTGCTGTGATGACCTTTAAAATGAATTACTCAACACCAAGTTCACTACCTCTTATGTATTTGTACATGTTGATCATATCCTCCCTTAATCTCTTTTCCTCTAATCTTTCCTCATAGTTCAGCTCCTCCATGCCTCTTATGGGTTTGGTTGCCCTTCTCTGCACTTTCTCCAGTTGAATGGATATAACAGTGAGCAAGTAACCATGTGAGAATATGCCTGTATCTTACTCCAGAGTTTGGCAGGGATGCGGCCAGGCTAAGCAGAGCGCTGCAAGGAAGCGGATGGAATGCAGTGCTCTTGGTCTTCTGTGCCGTAACAGGCAGAGTGATGCAGAGAAGTATCTAGGACTCCAAGCAATGAGTGACATCACACACACACGTCATGCGTGGGATCATGGCTTTACATTTCGGGGCAGTCCTGCCCCTTTATCAAGCCTACTATAGTACTTGGGAGGAAACTATGCTGCAAGCTTGGAAACAGATAAACGGCTATGGGACTACAGAGAACAGCAAGTAAGATGAAGTATATGGACTTTTAGCTCGGGTTAAGACTATTAATACATTTAATGCAAATAAATTACATTAAAGTGGATGTAAACTCTCACATATACCCAGTGAAGCGAAGCACCTCAGATGCTACAGAGATGAAACAAACCTCCTTACATAAGTATCTGCTGTCTTCAGCTTGCTATATTCTTTAGAAAGTGCAGATTGTATTAGAGAGATTTTTTCTTCCTGTTCACCTATGGTTGTGGATTCTTGCTATACACTGTGACAGCTTATTGGAGGAAAGGCACACACCCCCTCTCAACATGCAAAGAAAGGAAGGAGAGCTGTGCTGTGAATGGACCAGCTCTCTGCTAATCAATTTATAGCACCCATCCCGACACAATTTTCAGGCTGGTTTTATCTCAGTTGTCGGAGAACTTGTCATAAGTTATCATGCTGATAACATAAGAACAGAGCAGCAGAAAGACAAGGGACTCGGGGCTTTGGAGAGAGATAAGTAAACACTACAGATATACATGCCCAGCTCAAATTTCATGAATTAGGTTTACATCCACTTTAAGGCTCCATTCACATCTGTAGTGTACATATTTGCCAGCACACCATGGATCAACAAACTTTGTCCAGAAATTTTTAATGAAAAGAGATCACATCACAAAGGTGCAACGTTTCGGAGCCATGCAGGACCCCTTCGTCAGACATGTGTAGGACTTCAAAGTCATTAAAATTTGGATAAGTGCAACTTGGATGTAGAACATTTGGCTATGACTTTATACTGGGGGGAAGACCAACCATCTGGCCACACCTACTGTTCATCACGGCACTGCATTACTGCTCCTCTCGGGGCGTCCCAAGTCTTTTACAATCCTATAGTGTATATTGGAAAAAAATAAATAAAAAATTACTGTGCGCAGCTAAAGTGTTCGGGTTTGGCTTAAAGCAGAGGTTCACCCTAAAACAAGTATATACCATTCCATCCAGCATACTGCCAACATGTACAGTATGCTGTTTTTTTTTTTCGCTGTACATACCGTTTAATCATTGTTTTTCTTTTCAGACTCCCGCGGGGAATAGGCATTCCTATAAAGAGGCGTAGATGATTGACGTGCGGCTAAGGCGCGTCACGCGTTCTGAAAATAGCCGGACTGGGACTCGGCGCCTGTGCACAGACTAGGAGCTAACTGCGCAGGCGTCGTATATAGCCGAGTCCTAGTTCGGCTATTTTCGGAACGCGTGACGCTCCTTGGCCGCACGTCAATCATCTACGCCTCTTCATAGGAACGCCTATTCCCCGCGGGAGTCTGAAAATAAAAAGAACGATTTAAACGGTATGTACAGCGGAAAAAAAAAATACTGTACATGTCGGCAGTATGCTGGATGGAATGGTATATACTTGTTTTAGGGTGAACCTCCACTTTAATGAAAAGATGGCAACTAGGGTTGTCCTGATACCACTTTTTTAGGACTGAGTACAAGTACCGATACTTTTTTTTTCAAGTACTCGCCGATACCGAATACCGATACTTTTTTTTAAATGTGTCCCCAAATGCAGCCATGTCCCCCCCATAAATGCAGCCATGTCCCCCCCACAGATGCAGCCATGTCCCCCCCACAGATGCAGCCATGTCCCCCCCACAGATGCAGCCATGTCCCCCCCCACAGATGCAGCCATGTCCCCCCCCACAGATGCAGCCATGTCCCCCCCACAGATGCAGCCATGTCCCCCCCCACAGATGCAGCCATGTCCCCCCCCACAGATGCAGCCATGTCCCCCCCACAGATGCAGCCATGTCCCCCCACAGATGCAGCCATGTCCCCCCACAGATGCAGCCATGCCCCCCCCACAGATGCAGCCATGCCCCCCCCACAGATGCAGCCATGTCCCCCCACAGATGCAGCCATGCCCCCCCACAGATGCAGCCATGCCCCCCCACAGATGCAGCCATGCCCCCCCACAGATGCAGCCATGCCCCCCCACAGATGCAGCCATGCCCCCCCACAGATGCAGCCATGCCCCCCCCACAGATGCAGTCATGTCCCCCCATAGATTCAGCCATGTCCCCCATACCTAGATGTCGCTGCCGCATAGTTAATACGCGCGGGGAACATTACAGTTTTCATTTGAATAGCTGTAGTGTTCCCCGCCGCGTATAGACACTCCCCCTTGCTCGGGATTGGACAGATCACCCGTCCAATCCCGAGCAAGGGGGAGTGTCTATACGCGGCGGGGAACACTACAGCTATTCAAATGAAAGCTGTAATGTTCCCCGCGCGTATTAACTATGCGGCGGCGTTGCGGAGGCGGCTGCCGGCGGCGGGGGGGGCTGAGTATCGGATCTGGCATCGGGGGCATTTGCGGGAGTACAAGTACTCCCGCAAATGCTCAGTATCGGTCCCGATACGGATACTGGTATCGGTATCGGGACAACCCTAATGGCAACCCTACCCCCAGCCTGCCCTTAAATACTTACCTGAGCCTGATTTCAATCCAGCGTTGTGCCTGTATGCAGCACCACTGCTCTTCTCTCCCCTCTCTCACAGGAGACTCGGCAGCTGCGGAAGCCATTGGCTGGTCAGGGTGTATATGCTGACTAATCTAAGCCTAGTCTAATTGAGTATCTGTGGGATGTGCTGGAAGAGCAAGTCCGATCCATGGAGGCCCAACCTCACAACTTACAGGACGGGCTTGGTGTCAGATACCACAGTGTACATTCAGAGCTCTAGTGGCGTAACGTATCGCATTTACGTTACGCCGCCGCAAGTTTTACGGGCAAGTGCTTGATTCACAAAGCACTTGCCTGTAAAGTTGCGGCGGCGTAGCGTAAATCCCCCGTCGCAAGCCCGCGTAATTCAAATCAGCCGGGTAGGGGGCGTAAAGCATTTAAATTAGGCGCGTTCCGGCGCCGAACCTAATGCGCATGCGCCGTCCCTAAAATTTCCCGAAGTGCATTGCGCTAAATGACGTCACAAGGACGTCATTGGTTTCGACCTGAACGTAATTGACGTCCAGCCCTATTCACGGACGAGTTACACAAACGACGTTAAATTTCAACATTTCGGCGCGGGAACGACGGCCATACTTAACATAGGATACGCCACCTAGGGGGCTTGTTTATCTTTACGCCGGGAAAACCCTTACGTAAACGGCGTAAAGTGACTGCGTCGGGCCCGCGTACGTTCGTGAATTGGCGTATCTCGCTGATTTACATATTGTCGACGTAAATCAGCGAGAACGCCCCCAGCGGCCATTTTAAAATTGCAGTTAAGATCCGACGGTGTAATACAATTACGCCTGTCAGATCTTTGCTGCAAACCGGCTAAGCCGGCGCAAAGTGTGAGTTATGCCGGCGTATCACTGATACGCAGGCATAACTCTTTCTGAATCTGGCCCAACATCTCCCCGTTCTTCCTAGTGACATGTCACTGATCGTCTGTTCCCTCTCATCGGTAACAGTGGTCAGTGAGGTGACACTCGTGGCCACGCCCCCTAACAGTTAGAAATCACTCCCTAGGACACACTTGAGGCCTTCAGCGGCCACCTACAGGTTAACCCCTTCACCGCCAGTGTCATTTTTACAGTAATCAGTGCATTTTTATAGCACTGATCGCTGTAAAAATGACAATGGTCCCAAAAATGTGTCACAAGTGTCCGCCATAATGTTGCAGTCACGATAAAAATCGCTGATCGCCGCCATTACTAGTAAAAAAAAATATTAATATAAATGCCAAAAAACTATCCCCTAATTTGTAGACGCTTTAACTTTTGCGCAAACCAATCAATAAATGGTTATTGCGATTTTTTTTTTTTTTTAATTATGTAGAAGAATACGTATCGGCCTAAACTGAGGAAAAAAATTGTTTTTGTATATATTTTTGGGGGGATATTTATTACAGCAAAAAGTAAAAAATATTGCATTTTTTTCAAAATTGTCGCTCTATTTTTGTTTATAGCGCAAAAAATAAAAACCACAGAGGTGATCAAATACCACCAAAAGAAAGCTCTATTTGTTGGAAAAAAAGGACGCCAATTTTATTTGGGAGCCACGTCGCACGACCGCGCAAATGTCGGTTAAAGCGACGCAGTGCCGAATCACAAAAAAGTGCTCTGGTCTTTGGCCAGCCAAATGGTCCGGGGGAGAAGTGGTTAAAAAATACAGTTTCTTGTGAAAGTTGCGCACATCTACTGATGCTTGGTTTGAACATCACCACATCTAGATGCCTAAATAATTGGTGGGAATAAGGCTGCATTGGTGGGCACAAGGCTGCATCATGGTGGGCACAAGGCTGCATTTGGTGGGCACAAGGCTGCATGGTGGGCAGTGGGTATGAAGCTGCATTGGTGGGCACAAGGCTGCATCATGGTGGGCACAAGGCTGCATCATGATGGGCAGTGGGCACAAGGCTGCATGGTGGTCAGTGGGCATGAAGCTGCATTGGTGGGCACAAGGCTGCATCATGGTGGGCACAAGGCTGCATCATGGTGGGCACAAGACTGCATCATGGTGGGCACAAGACTGCATCATGGTGGGCACAAGGCTGCATCATGATGGGCAGTGGGCACAAGGCTGCATTTGGTGGGCACAAGGCTGCATTGGTGGGCATGAAGCTGCATTGGTGGGCACAAGGCTGCATCATGGTGGGCACAAGGCTGCATCATGGTTGGTACAAGGCTACATCATGATGGGCAGTGGGCACAAGGCTGCATGGTGGGCACGAAGCTGCATTGGTGGGCACAAGGCTGCATCATGGTGGGCACAAGGCTGCATCTTGGTGGGCAGTGGGCACAAGGCTGCATCATGATGGGCAGTGGGCACCAGGCTGCATTTGGTGGGCACAAGGCTGCATCGTGGTGGGCAGTGGGCACAAGGCTGCATGTGGTGGGCATGAAGCTGCATTGGTGGGCACAAATAATATCCCAGCTGGAGGACTTTCCTCCTTCCATAACACAGAGGACATTTGGCCAGAAGTATGAATTGGGAGGAGTTACCACAATAACCAGACATTTCCTCTCATCTCCTGATCTGCACCAGAACAATGACACCAACAATCTGATTGGCTGCTCTGGCCAGCTCTGCAGAGAAGAATGATAATCTAGTTATCATTGATGAATCGAATCCATCAACACCACACATCTGCCTATCTCTTCTCTATCATCTCTATGCTCCGCCCACACCGGAAATGCTCTACGGTACAGCCCAGGTGAACAATGCTGCTTCCTGGTTACCATAGTTACCCCCAGCGGCGTGATTGGACACCGTCTTCTAGACGCTTAGAGCCTGTGTGGAAACGGAGACACCACTAGGGGATGCTAGTCTGACAAGAAAAAATTGACCTCAGAGCGGAGGGACGGCGGCCATTTTGTTGAAGCCCGGAATTAGTATTAGGAGGGAGATTCTTTTTCCAAGAAACTTGGTGAAGCAGTGTGAGTTTGGAGAGTGTGTGTCCACTGAGAAGGAGGTAATAATGTCTTCTTATTATAAGTGAAGGGGGTCCCAGCACTCTGTGTGGACTGGATGGTGGGATCATGTCACCTCCTCCACACATCATCCTCTGATGTGTAGAACATTGCATGGGGGAGGGGGGGTGCTTTTCACATTCATGTGTGGGAAACGCGCATGGGACTCACCTTTCCACACCGTATTCTGATGTGAACCGGCTCTCAATCTCTGCGGTAATTGAGTTCCTTCCAGCTCCGGAGGGGGGATCTCTGGCCTGACACAGAAAAGTTCTGCCTGAAGGAGAAGTTCTCCAATGCAACGGTGGGTTTTTATTGTACTCATATTCAATGACACCCAACCGTTGGGGGCATTTAATCTCACTGACACCAGTGAGTGAGTATTATTACCCCACCAACTTCAAGACTGAATCTTGCTATCCCACCGACTCCAATGATGGGATCTTATTATCCCACCGACACCAATGATTGGGTCTTATTATCCCACCGACACCAATGATGGGGTCTTATTATCCCACCGACACCAATGATGGGATCTTATTATCCCACCGACACCAATGATAGGATCTTATTATCCCACCGACTCCAATGATGGGATCTTATTATCCCACCGACTCCAATGATGGGATCTTATTATCCCACCGACACCAATGATTGGGTCTTATTATCCCACCGACACCAATGATGGGATCTTATTATCCCACCGACACCAATGATAGGATCTTATTATCCCACCGACTCCAATGATGGGATCTTATTATCCCACCGACTCCAATGATGGGATCTTATTATCCCACCGACACCAATGATGGGGTCTTATTATCCCACCGACACCAATGATGGGATCTTATTATCCCACCGACACCAATGATAGGATCTTATTATCCCACCGACTCCAATGATGGGATCTTATTATCCCACCGACTCCAATGATGGGATCTTATTATCCCACCGACACCAATGATTGGGTCTTATTATCCCACCGACACCAATGATGGGATCTTATTATCCCACCGACACCAATGATAGGATCTTATTATCCCACCGACTCCAATGATGGGATCTTATTATCCCACCGACTCCAATGATGGGATCTTATTATCCCACCGACACCAATGATGGGGTCTTATTATCCCACCGACACCAATGATGGGATCTTATTATCCCACCGACACCAATGATAGGATCTTATTATCCCACCGACTCCAATGATGGGATCTTATTATCCCACCGACTCCAATGATGGGATCTTATTATCCCACCGACACCAATGATTGGGTCTTATTATCCCACCGACACCAATGATGGGATCTTATTATCCCACCGACACCAATGATAGGATCTTATTATCCCACCGACTCCAATGATGGGATCTTATTATCCCACCGACTCCAATGATGGGATCTTATTATCCCACCGACACCAATGATGGGGTCTTATTATCCCACCGACACCAATGATTGGGTCTTATTATCCCACCGACACCAATGATTGGATCTTATTATCCCACCGACACCAATGATTGGGTCTTATTATCCCACCGACACCAATGATGGGATCTTATTATCCCACCGACACCAATGATGGGATCTTATTATCCCACCGACACCAATGATGGGATCTTATTATCCCACCGACACCAATGATGGGATCTTATTATCCCACGACACCAATGATGGGATCTTATTATCCCACCGACACCAATGATTGGGTCTTATTATCCCACCGACTCCAATGATGGGATCTTATTATCCCACCGACTCCAATGATGGGATCTTATTATCCCACCGACACCAATGATTGGATCTTATTATCCCACCGACACCAATGATTGGGTCTTATTATCCCACCGACACCAATGATTGGGTCCTATTATCTCACCGACACCAATGATTGGGTCCTATTATCTCACCGACACCAATGATTGGGTCCTATTATCTCACCAACACCAATGATTGGGTCTTATTATCTCACCAACAGTAATGATTGGGTCCTATTAGCTCACCAACACCAATGATTGGGTCCTATTAGCTCACCAACACCAATGATTGGGTCCTATTATCTCACCAACACCAATGATTGGGTCCTATTATCTCACCAACACCAATGATTGGGTCCTATTATCTCACCAACACCAATGATTGGGTCCTATTATCCCACCAACACCAATGATTGGGTCCTATTATCCCACCGACACCAATGATTGGGTCCTATTATCTCACCGACACCAATGATTGGGTCCTATTATCTCACCAACACCAATGATTGGGTCCTATTATCTCACCAACACCAATGATTGGGTCCTATTATCTCACCAACACCAATGATTGGGTCCTATTATCTCACCAACACCAATGATTGGGTCCTATAATCTCACCAACAGTAATGATAGGGTCTTATTATCTCACCGACACCAATGATAGGGTCTTATTATCTCACCGACACCAATGATTGGATCTTAATATTCCACCAACACCAATGATTGGGTCCTATTATAGTTACATAGTTGGTGAGGTTGAAAAAAGACACCATCAAAGTCCATCAAGTTCAACCTATGTGTGTGCTTTTATGTTAATATTACATTGTATATCCCTGTATGTTGTGGTCGTTCAGGTGCCTATCTAATAGTTTTTTGAAATTATCGATGCTCCATTCTAAAACCACCGCCTGTGGAAGAGAGTTCCACATCCTTATCGCTCTTACAGTAAAGAACCCTCTATGCAGTTTAAGGTTAAACTGCTTCTCTTCTAATTTTATTGAGTGGCCGTGTGTCTTTTTAAATTCCCTTGCGCGGAAAAGTTTTATCCCTATTGTGGGGTCACCAGTATAGTGTTTGTATATTAAAATCATTTCCCCTCTCAATCGTCTCTTCTCCAGAGAGAATAAGTTCAGTGCCTGCAATCTTTCCCCATAACTAATATCCTCCAGTCCCTTTATTAGCTTTGTTTCCCTTCTCTGGACTCTCTCCAGTTTCAGCACATCCTTCCTGAGGACTGGTGCTCAGAACTGGATGGCATACTCTAGGTGCGGTTGGACCAGAGTCTTGAAGAGTGGGAGAATTATCATCTTATTATCCCACCAAGACCAATAATTGGGTCCTATTATCCCACCTTCACTAATGATTGGTTTCTATAATCCCACCTCCACTAATGATTGGGTTCTATTATCTCACCTCCACTAATGATTGGGTTCTATTATCTCACCTCCACTAATGATTGGGTTCTATTATCTCACCTCCACTAATGATTGGGTCCTATTATCCCATCAACACCAATGATTGGGTCCTATTATCCCACCAACACCAATGATTGGGTCCTATTATCCCACCGACACCAATGATTGGGTCCTATTATCCCACCGACACCAATGATTGGATCTCATTATCCCACCTACACCAATGATTGGATCTTATTATCCCACCGACACCAATGATTGGGTCCTATTCTCCCACCGACACCAATGATTGGGATCTTATCCCACCAACACCAATGATGGGATCTTATCCCACCGACACTAATGATTGGGTCCTATTCTCCCACCGACACCAATGATTGGGATCTTATCCCACCAACACCAATGATGGGATCTTATCCCACCGACACTAATGATTGGGTCCTATTCTCCCACCGACACCAACGATTGGGTCCTATTCTCCCACCGACACCAACGATTGGGTCCTATTCTCCCACCGACACCAACGATTGGGTCCTATTCTCCCACCGACACCAACGATTGGGTCCTATTCTCCCACCGACACCAACGATTGGGTCCTATTCTCCCACCGACACCAACGATTGGGTCCTATTCTCCCACCGACACCAACGATTGGGTCCTATTCTCCCACCGACACCAACGATTGGGTCCTATTCTCCCACCGACACCAACGATTGGGTCCTATTCTCCCACCGACACCAACGATTGGGTCCTATTCTCCCACCGACACCAACGATTGGGTCCTATTCTCCCACCGACACCAACGATTGGGTCCTATTCTCCCACCGACACCAACGATTGGGTCCTATTCTCCCACCGACACCAACGATTGGGTCCTATTCTCCCACCGACACCAACGATTGGGTCCTATTCTCCCACCGACACCAACGATTGGGTCCTATTCTCCCACCGACACCAACGATTGGGTCCTATTCTCCCACCGACACCAACGATTGGGTCCTATTCTCCCACCGACACCAACGATTGGGTCCTATTCTCCCACCGACACCAACGATTGGGTCCTATTCTCCCACCGACACCAACGATGGAGTTTTATCCAATCAACACCAATAATGGGGACTTATTATTCCACCAACACCAATGTTTAGGTCTTAATATCCCACTGACTCCTTCATCAGGCAGGTGTGATGGTAATATACTGTATGCTTTGACTTCTGTTAATGGAACCAACCGAGACAGAGGGGATGCAAACTGCACTGTGTCATCTACATTTATTTTTAAGATAAAGTTTAAGGTTTGTCTTCTTTTTTTTTTTTACTTATGAAATTCATAATCCACCCTACATTTCATATACAGAGACATACAGAAGACACGAGGATCTCTACGGGGACTTCATGATGGTGAGCCAGCCAACCCTTAAATTACCGGGTAAGAGGAGATTTAAATGTCTTGTAAGGCCATGTTCACACCTATGTGGGCGTAGTTTCGTGCCTGGAGTCCGGTGTGTCCCTGTTTACCAGTTTAGGTGCGAATCGTGACCCAATTATTGACTGAATCTGCACCTGAAATGGACTCAAAGACGCACAGGACCCTTTTTCAATGCAGATTGCGGTCACCCCAGACCTGTGGCTCCATTGAGAGCTGGTCACACCAAATTCGCACATATGTGAACCCAGCCTAAAGGAGAGAAGAGTATTGAGGATCCCCCTAGATACACACATCCTCTGATATAAAGACATAGAAAGAATGGCCCAGATTCTCAAAGGACTTACGACGGCGCAGCACGATGTACGCCGTCGTAAGTCCTAATCTGGGCCGTCGTATCTATGCGACTGATTCTTAGAATGAGTTACGCATAGATATCCATTCGATCCGACAGGCGTAAGTCTCTTACACCGTCGGATCGTAACTGCAATTTTTTTCCCCCCACTAGGTGGCGCTTCCGTCGATTTCCGCGTTGAGTATGCAAATTAGCTAGATACGCAAATTCCCGAACGTACGCGCGGCTGATGCCGTAAAGTTACAATGTTTACGTTGGGCTTTTCCCGGCGTAAAGTTGCCCCTGCTATATGAGTCGCAGCCAATGTTAAGTATGGTCGTCGTTCCCGTGTCGAAAATTTATAAGATTACGTTGTTTGCGTAAGTCGTCCGTGAATGGTGCTGGACGTAATTTACGTCCACGTCAAAACCAATGACGTCCTTGCGACGTCATTTACAGCAATGCACGCTGGGATACTTTAGGGACAGCGCATGTGCAGTTCGTTCGGCGCGGGTACGCGCTTCATTTAAATGAAACACGCCCCCCTACCCGCCGAATTTGAATTCCACCGGGTGTTTTACGCTACGCCGCCGCAACTTTACAGGCAAGTGCTTTGTGAATAAAGCACTTGCCTGAAAAACTTTCTGCGGCGTAACGTAAATCAGATACGTTACGCCCGCCCAAATTTACGCCCATCTACGTGAATCTGCCCCAATGTATTCATGTGTGTGTTTCCTACAGATGGATTCAGTAACAGAAATCCCCCAGAGAGACGTCCCCATCCTCTGTATTCCCGGGATTCCACACAGGAACATCAGGAGATCCCTCAGGAGGATCAGGTAGATTATGTTTTAACAAATATACTAAATTAGGTATACAAAGTCAAAGTTCATCATTGTAGTATCTGTACTATTTTGTCTTTTAAGAGTGAAGTTTTAAGAGTTAAAGTAGAAGTAAAAGATGAGATCTACACGATGGGTGATGATCCCTGTAAGGAGGAGGAGATCCCTCCAGAGATCAGCACAGGTGAGTAATAAACACTAAATCCAGAGAAGAGTCCCAGATCCTCCTTGTTTAGTGACTACAACAATCTCTTATTTTTTTTAAAGGCACCCCAAAGAAAAAAACCTGCAAAAACACACTTGGCTTAGTGCCAAAAAAGACAAATAAGCTACTTTGGTGCCAAACGCGTTGCGTCCCTCAGGTGTCAATGCAGTCTGAATCCAGAGAAGAGTCCCAGATTCTCCTTGTTCAGTCACTACAACAATCTCTTCTTCTCCCCCCTCCTCTGTCAGTAGACAGTAATGGGGAGACAGTATGTGCCCAGTGGGGGGGTCAGGAGCCATCAGCCTCTATTAGACTCCGGCTCTCCTCCTCACATCATGTCATTGTGTGTTACCAGCCAAGAGACGTGACCAGTCTCCCCCTCCACACGCACTCTCTGAGGTCTCTCATACATCTCAGTACAGGGGGCTTCACTCTCATCTTTATTCACAGACTTCAGAGACACTCGGAGAGACATCAAGGCTGAGGAGGAGGAAGAAGGAGGTCATGTGAGGATTAAAGAAGAAGAAATTCCCACAGTATTCAGCACAAGTGAGATATAATTACTATAAATACAGTTATATATAATACAATGGTATCTTACTTGGGCTAAGGAAAGTATGTTATTACAGAGATTATCCAGAATGGATTATTAGGTTGATGCTTTTATACCACTAATCTGCTGTAGTTGTGTTGGAGCACAGCCATTGGCTCCCACTGCTGTCAATCAAATCCAATGACGCCGGGGGCGGGGTCGAGTCATACACTCGGCGTCTATGGATCGCGCCTGCAAGGTAACCCCCTTGGGAGAGCGCTTGTCCTAGAGCAGGGGGTCTCAAACTGGCGGCTCTCCAGCTATTTCGAAACTACAAGTCCCATCATGCCTCTGCCTGTGGGAGCCATGCTTGTAACTGTCAGCCTTGCGATGCCTCATGGGACTTGTAGTTTGGCAACAGCTGGAGGGCCGCGAGTTTGAGACCCTTGTGGACCTAGGGGGTTATCGAATGCGGGGAGGAGCCGCAAGAGTAGCCGAGGGACCCCAGAAGAGGATGTTCAGGGCCACTCTGTGCAAAACGAGCTGCACAGTGGAGGTAAGTATGACATGTTTGTTATTAACCACTTCCCGACCTCCTCATGTACATTTACGTCGGCAGAATGGCACGGACAGGCACAATCACGAACCTGTACGTCCTCTGCTAGACGTGGGTAGGGGGTCCGATCAGGACCCCCCCCCGGTTCATGCAGAGGACGGGTCCGCTCGGGGAGCGATCCGGGACGACGGCGCGGCTATTTGTTTATAGCCGCTCCGTCGCGATCACTCCCCGGAGCTGAAGAACGGGGAGAGCCGTGTGTAAACACGGCTTCCCCGTGCTTCACTGTGTCGGCGCATCGATCGCGTCATCCCCTTTATAGGGGAGACACGATCAATGACGTCATTCCTACAGCCACACACCCCTACACTAGTAAACACATACACAGTGATCCCTAACTCCTACAGCGCCCCCTGTGTTTAACTCCCAAACTGCAACTGTCATTTTCACAATAAACAATGCAATTTAAATGCATTTTTTGCTGTGAAAATGACAATTGTCCCAAAAATGTGTCAAAAGTGTCCGCCATAATGTCGCAGTCACGAAAAAAATCGCTGATCGCCGCCATTAGTAGTAAAAAAAAATAATAAATAAAAATGCAAAAAAACTATCCCCTATTTTGTAAACGCTATAAATTTTGCGCAAACCAACCGATAAACGATTATTGCGATTTTTTTTACCAAAAATAGGTAGAAGAATAAGTATCGGTCTAAACTGAGGAAAAAAACAATTTTATATATGTTTTTGGGGGATATTTAATACAGCAAAAAGTAAAAAATATTGAATTTTTTTCAAAATTGTCGCTCTATTTTTGTTTATAGCGCAAAAAATAAAAACTGCAGAGGTGATCAAATAACACCAAAAGAAAGCTCTATTTGTGGGGAAAAAAAGACGCCAATTTTGTTTGGGAGCCACGTCGCACGACCGCGCAATTGTCTGTTAAAGCGACGCAGTCCCGAACTGTAAAAACCCCTTGGGTCTTTAGGCAGCATTTTGGTCCGGGGCTTAAGTGGTTAAAAAAAAAAAACGAACCTTTAGTGTCACTTAAAATAGTTGTTACTTTTTTTTCCCGCAGATGGACAAAACAGAAACTATAACATTGTTGTCATCTCAACATTTGGCAAAACAGAAGATGAGGACATCACAAGCAATTCTTCAGAAGAAAATCCCATTACCCAACGTCTCCATCCAACACCTCATGGTGCAGATCTGTCCCCTGGTTCCTTTACACATGGGGAGTGTTTTCCTGATCACTGTGATCCCGTCACCTACCATACAGAGGGGGAAATCTTCTCATCTTCTCAAAGCGGCAAATGTTTTAATGAGAAAGCTCATCTTCCTTCAAACGAGGGGTCTGACACAGTGGAGGAGCCCTACTCATGTTCAGAGTGCGGGAAGTGTTTTTCCCGATTGTCCATTCTTAAGAAACACGAGAGGACACACATTGGTGAGAAGCCGTTTTCATGTCCTGAATGTGGAAAATGTTTCACCGCAATGTCCGGTCTTAAAACGCATAAGATGTGTTCTTCGCCTGACATAGGACAATGTGTTCCTGACCAAGACGGACTTACTAAACATCACATGGGGGAAAAGCCTTTTTCATGTCGGGAGTGCGGGAAATGTTTTTCTCAGAAAAGCAATCTCATTATACACGAGAGAAGCCACACGGGAGAGAGGCCACATTTCTGCACCGACTGCGGAAAATGTTTTTCCACCACGACAAATCTTGCGTCGCACCGGAAAACTCACACCGGAGAAAAGCCGTATTCGTGTTCGGAGTGCGGGAAATGTTTTTCTCAGAAAAGCAATCTCATTACACACGAGAGAAGTCACACCGGAGAGAAGCCGTATTCCTGCACCGACTGTGGAAAAAGTTTTTCCACCACAGCAAATCTTACTTCGCACCGCAAAACTCACACCGGCGAAAAGCCATATTCCTGTTCGGAGTGCGGGAAATGTTTTTCATGGAAAGCCTGTCTGATCAGGCATCAGCGTGTGCACACGGGATAGAAGGCATGTCTGTGGATCTCATCTTCTTTTAACCAGTGACTCTAGATCTTGGGCCAGATTCACAAAGAGATACGACGGTGTATCTCCTGATACGCTGTCGTATCTCTGACTTATACTGGTCGTATCTATGCGCCTGATTCATAGAATCAGTTACGCATAGATATGGCTAAGATCCGACAGGTGTAACACTGTTACACCGTCGGATCTTATTTGTAATTTAAAAATGGCGCGGGGGCGTTCCCGCTGATTTACGCTGAATAATATGTAAATCAGCGAGATACGCCAATTCACGATAATACGCGGACCCAACGCATTGTTGTTACGACGTTTCCGTAGCGGCTTTCCCGGCGTATACTTACCCCTGCTTCTATGAGGCGCAGCCAATGTTAAGTATAGCCGGCGTTCCCGCGTCGATTTTGAATTTTTTTACGTCGTTTGCGTAAGTCGTTCTGTAATACGGATGGACGTCGTTTACGTAAGTGTCGAAACCACTGACGTCCTAGCGACGTCAGTGGGAGCAATGCACACCAGGAAAATTCTCGGACTGCGCATGCTCATTTAAATCGGCGCGGGGATGCGCCTGATTTAAATAGTACACTCCCCCTAGCCGCGGAATTTGAATTCCGCCGGGGGATTTACGATCTGCCGCCGCAAGTTTGGAGGTAAGTGGTTTGTGAATTACCCACTTCCCTTTAAAACTTGCGGCAGCGTATCTTAAAACGGATAGATTTAGCGGATCTAAAGATCCGCTGATCTTTCTGAATCTAGCCCCTTATCTTTGTCATGGGATGACTCCCATGTCTTGTCATGTTGAAACACCAACGTTTGAGGGTTTCACTGACTGCACCGAGTTGATGTTGAAATAGCTCCTTTTTTTAATCACCATCACACCAAATGCCAATAAAAATTATAATTATATTATCATCCTGTATTTGTGTCTACATTATTTTCTCACTACCAGTATATTGAACAACTTTAGTGTATGTCAGGGCAAAAATCAAATAAATATATTGGGGCAGATTCTCTTAGATCGCCGCATTTCTGCGGCGGCGTAACGTATCTCATTTACATTACGCCGCCGCAAGTTTTACGGGCAAGTGCTTGATTCACAAAGCACTTGCCTGTAAAGTTGCGGCGGCGTATCGTAAATCCCCCGGCGCAAGCCCGCCTAATTGAAATGATCCGGGTAGGGGGCGTGGATCATTAAAATTAGGCGCGTTCCCACGCCAAACGTACTGCGCATGCGCCGTCCCTAAAATTTCCCGACGTGCATTGCGCTAAAGGACGTCATTGGTTTCGACGTGAATGTAAATGGCGTCCAGCCCCATTCACGGACGACTTACGCAAACAACGTAAATTTTTAAATTTCGACGCGGGAACGGCGGCCATACTTAAAGTGGTTCTCCACCCTAAAGTGGAGTCCCGCTGATCGGAACCCTCCCCCCCTCCGGTGTCACATTTGACACCTTTCAGGGGGGTGCAGATACCTGTCTAAAGACAGGTATTTGCACCCACTTCCGGCCACACGCTACGGGCAAAAGACGGGTTTTTCTGACTTCCCGTCTGTCGCCGTTGTGTGCTGGGAACACTCGGCTCCCAGCACACAGCGTGTGAGCCAATCGGCGGGCGCAGCGCGACTCGCGCATGCGCCGTAGGGAACCGGGCAGTGAAGCCGCAGCGCTTCACTTCCTGGTTCCCTCAGCGTGGATGGCGGGGGAAGCAGCAGAGAGACGAGCGATCGCTCGTCCTCTGCTGCGATCGGCGCTGGACTCCAGGACAGGTAAGTGTCCTAATATTAAAAGTCAGCAGCTGCAGTATTTGTAGCTGCTGGCTTTTAATATTTTTTTCCCATGGCACATCCGCTTTAACATTGGTTGCCCCTCATATAGCAGGGGCAACTTTACGCGTCGCAAATCTAACGTAAACGTTGTATCTTCACTGCGTCGACCGCGCGTACGTTCGGGAATTCGCGTATTTTCCTAATTTGCATAATCGATCAGGAAAACGACGGAGGTGACACCTAGCGGCGAAAAAAAAATTGCATTTAAGATCCGACGGCGTAAGAGCCTTACGCCTGTCGGATCTAATGGTTATCTATGCGTAACTGATTCTAAGAATCCGTCGCATAGATACGATGGCCCAGATTAGGAATTACGACGGCGCACATGGCGTTGCGCCGTCGTAAGCCCTTTCAGAATCTGGGCCATTGGGTATATCCTTTCCAATACATGCACACTTCCCCATGTCTAACTCATTTTACAAATGCTGTACAAAAACTTCAGAAATATACTCTGCTGACCTGCCAGAAATCCAGTGTGCTCCTAACTTCTTGTTTAAGCTGAACACAGTGCCTCTGAGCCACTGATGCCCTACCCAGTACTGAAAGCCCTACTGCCTATCACTCAATATCCATTCTACATGCACACATTGATTTCTTCCCAGCAAAACAAGACTACTACCTTTATTCACTGTGTGTAGGTAAAAGGAACCCCCCTCCAAGCACAAAACCCCTCAAATTGCCCCTCTTAGCACAAATCCACCTCCCCTCCCAGCACAAATTCACCCTTCTAGCACAGATCCCCCACCAAAACCCTCCTAGCACAGATCCCCCATCAAAACTCCCCTCCTAGCACCCACCCCAATTTCTCCTCCTAGCACAGATCCCCCACCAAACACCCCCCCCCCCAGCAGCCCCCCCCCCCCCCCAATTCTTCTTCCTAGCACAACCCCCCAAATTCCTCCTCCTAGCACAATCTCCTCCAAATCCTCCCCTTCTAGCACAAACTTCCTCAAATTCCTCCTTCTAGCACAGATCCCCCACCAAAACACCCCCCCCCCCCCCCCCAATTCCTTCTCCTAGCACCAGCCGCCCCCCCCCCCCCCAATTCCTCTCCTTAGCACAAAGCCCCTCAAATTGCCCCTCAAAGCACAGATCTCTCCCCCCAGAATAAATTCCCCCTTCTAGCACAGATCCCCCACCAAAACCCCCCTCTTAGCATCCCCCCCAATTCCTCCTAGCACACCCCCCCCCCCACCCCAAATTCCTCCTCCTATCCTAGCACAAACCCCTCCAAATCCTCCCCTTCTAGCACAAACTTCCTCAAATTCCTCCTTCTAGCACAGATCCCCCACCAAAAGCCCCCTCCCAGCAGCCCCCCACCCATCCCCAAAATCCTTCTCCTAGCACAACCCCCCCCCCCCCAATTCCTCATTCTATCACAAAGCCCCTCAAATTGCGCCTCCAAGCACATATCTCTCCCCCCCCCCAGCATAAATTCCCCCTTCTGGCACAGATCCCCCATTTCAGTGGGCGTGATCCCGCGTCGCTCTCTCCACTGCTTCTCGACTCTTCATTGAATAGATTGATAGCAGCGCAGCCATTGGCTCCCGCTGCTGTCAATCAAATCCAATGACATGGGCGCCGGGGGGGGGGGGGGGGGCACGCCAAGTGTATGACATGGGAGTGCACCCACAAGGTAACCTCCTCGGTAGAGAGCTTCCCAGAGGGGGTTAGCTTTTGTGGGGAGCAGCCGCGAGACCCCAGAAGAGGACAATCGTGGTCACACTGTGCAAAAAAATGAACTGCACAGTAGAGGCAACTATGACATGTTTGTTATTAAAATAAAAAAGTGAACCTTTATTGTCACTTTAACACAAAGTAGCGCTCTGACCAGGATGTGTCAGTGGCTATCCTGTGAACTTGGCATCCCAGGGTGCCGCGGGACCCCAGTTGAAAAACCCTGCCATAGATGGATTGAATCTCGATCAGGTCCCTGCTGAACAGGCTGAGATTCCACCCATCTATGGCTGGAATAAAGTCACAGTCCCACTAAAAGTCGCTGATTGCCACCATTAACAGTATAACTTTCACACAAACCAATTAGTGTACCTTTTTGTTTTTTTTAATAAAGACATGTAGCAGAATACATTTTGATGTAAATTTATGAAGAAATTGTTTTGCAACAGAAAGTACCGTATTTATTGCGGTATAACGCGCTCCCGCGTATACCGCGCACCCCTAAAGTTGCCCCGAAATTCCTGTAAAAAAAAAAAGTTATATGATTTTATTACTTACAGTTTTGGTGTCTTCCTAGCGTCCATCGTCCGGTCCGGCGTCCGTCTGCGGCCTCGATGGTGTCCTCCCGGCTTCTCCAGCGCGCGCCTCAAGTCGAGTTCCTGCGCTCAGTTTGAACGCCTCCGCCGACATATACCGAGTGCAGTACACTCAGGTACATTCGGCAAGGCTCGGCTTTGCTCGCGCTCACGCTCAGTGACGTTTATGCGTGAGCACGAGCGAAGACAAGACTAGCCGAATGTACCGGAGTGTACTGCACTCGGTATATGTCGGCGCAGGATTTCAAACTGAGCGCGGGAAGCGGCTATCAGCGTATATCGCGCACCCACGATTTTCCCCTTATTTTAAGGGGAAAATAGTGCGCGATATACGCCGATAAATACGGTAATACA
Organism: Rana temporaria; assembly: GCF_905171775.1. Lineage (NCBI taxonomy): Eukaryota > Metazoa > Chordata > Amphibia > Anura > Ranidae > Rana > Rana temporaria. The sequence goes on from NC_053496.1 coordinate 167,041,450, forward strand.
TATTGGATTTATTTCCAGAATTTTTGGTATTTTTTTGGTTTATAGCGCAAAAAATAAAAACCCCAGTGGTGATCACATGCCACCCAAAGAAAGCTCTATTTGTGTGAAAAAAATTATATAGGTGTCATTTGTGTACAGTGTTGCATGACCGCGCAATTGGCAGTTAAAGTTGCGCTTTGCTTTTCTTGTGAAAAAAAAGTAGCGCTTTGCTAAATAGCAAAAAATGGCCTGGTCATGAAGGGGGCAAAACCTCCTGGAGGTCAAATGGTTAAAGCAGATTTAGGTATGCTTTGCTGTAATGAGTTTCTAATCGGATCCTGGATGCAAAGACTTCTATTTTCTCTAAATGCAGGTAAACACACAGCATAAATGGCTCCATTGAAAAACATGCATTTATGTGTTTTAGAAATGTCTTCTAAACGCATGTTTGCCCATGCCCGTGTGAATGAGGCCTTAGGCTCTATGCACATTGGGTGTTTAGGTGCAGGTCAAAGGCACAGGTGCACCATCCACTCCCTATGAGGGGCTGAAAGCTGCTGGATGGTACTAATGTTTAGGGCAGTATGCCCAGAATCTTTATAGGTCTAGTGGGGTCCACGCCGCCATGGGTCAGGGCTATTTGGAGGTAAAAGGGGACCTACTCATAATTGGGTGTGTGGTCATGGTTAAGGCTGATTGGTATATATACATACCTCCCAACTTTTCAACTTCAGAATGAGGGACAAATGAGCATACCCCCCAAACGAAGTTGTTGAGCGGGGGGGGGGGGGTCCGCGGATCAAAGTTGTTGAGCGGGGGGGGGGGGGTTATTCGTGCATCGGAGTTGTTCAGCGGGGAGGGGGGAAGATCTAACATCACACAGTTGATGCAGATTTGTCGGCTGCACATCCATGATGCCACTTTCCCGTCCTGCCACATCCCAAAGGTGCTCTGATGGATTGAGATCTGGAGGCCAGGGATGGGCGGAACACTCCCTGTTTGGTTCACAGCAGAATTCCCAAACTGGGGGAAATGTTCTAATCCGAACAGCGAACCCCATTGAAGTCTATGGGAGCCAAACAGCAAAAATCAAAAGTGCCCATTCTGAGGGCTTATATGCAAGTAATTGGGGTAGTATGGGGGTATGGGTACTACCCTGGGGGACATTTTTCAGGAGCAGTGATTTTAATGATGCTTAGAGTTGCAAAAATCTAAATGAAAAATTTCTTTAAATATCATGCCTGGGGGTTCCCCTTAATGTGCCTGTAAAGTGGCGCCTTTGTAGCATATACAGAACACGCTACAGCAAAAAAAAAATACATTTCTAAAAAAATCTAACTTAAAGGGGTTTTCCACCCATTTTTTAAGTTTATTAAAAGTCAGCAGCTACAAAAAGTGTAGCTGCTGGCTTTTAATAAACTGACAGTTACCTGCTCCACGGCTCCAGTGACGCGCCGGCCGGGGCTCCGCTCCTCGCCCCCCCGTCTTCATTTCTAGTGTGGGCACCCGGCAGTGACAGCTTTCGGCTTCACGGCCGGGCACCCACTGCGCATGCGCGAGCCCGTCCGATTGGACAGGCGCTCGCCTACAGGGAGGGGCTGTGAAGAGGCGATTAAGCTAATCGCCTTTCCAGCCCCTCGGCGGAAGTGGGACAGGAAGTCCCCTTCTCCTGAAGCCCCCACTCCCCCCCCCCCCCAAAAAAAATTACATGCCAAATGTGGCATGTAAGGGGGCGAGGAGTGGGTTAAGAGGAAGTTCCTCTTTAAAATTGACTCGCGATTACAATAAAAAAAAATTAGGTAACGGCAGAAGGGGGCAGTGCCATTGAGTGACGTAACCGGGTGGCCCCGCTCCTTGCCTATATAGGAGCTGTCAAAGCGAAGAGAGAGCATACAGCGGGTAGCCGCCCATGGAGGAGGAAGCGGTTTCCATTTTTTCTATTGTCCGGGTCCGGAAGGCGTCGTGATTGATGGTGGATTCATATCGAGGATATGGATAAAGGATTTGTCAAAAACAGTTTCTTGTGGTTATTACCTTTTGACCCTTTTTTGGTGAATGAGTAGGGGTACGATGTACTCAATACCCATTCACAATGGGGGGGGGGGGGCGGGATCTGGGGGCCAGAAGATTCGAAGCCCCCCGCTCGCCACTGCCCAGGGTTCTCAGGAAGAGACCCTTGTCCCCATTAACATGAGGACAAGGTGCTTTGGGGTGGAGGGCAAAGCACCCACCCCCCATGCTGAGGGCATGTGGCCTGGTATGGTTTAGGGGGGGGCGCTCCCTCGTCCCCTCCCCTTTTCCTGACCTGCATGCTAGGATAAGGGTCTGGTATGGATCTTGCGTGGGACCCCTCACTGTTTAAAATAGAAAATGTTGTTAAAATCCATACCAGACCCAAAGGGCCCGGTATGAATTGGGGTGGGGACCCCATGTCGGTTTTTTCTTTTTACCCATTGACAGATGATGACTCATCGGTTGTTAACCACCTCAATACCGCGCCTATTCTCGCACTCCTCTACTTCCTGTAAAAATCATATTTTTTTTGCTAGAAAATTACTCAGAACCCCCAAACATTTTTTATATATTTTTTTAGCAGACACCCTAGGGAAGGGGTGTCAAACTCAATTTCATTGTGGGCCACATCAGCATTATGATTGCCCTCAAAAGGGCCGGTTGTATCTGTAAGATTAAATGTCCAGCGCATCCCCTCCCCGTACATTAGATGTCAAGAGTCACCCCACCATCAGAAGTTGAGTTCCCCACTCTCCCTTACATCACAGTGGACCCCCTTTGCTTATGCTGCTGCTGGGAAGAAGCTGGATGCATTGCTTGAAAGCAGAAAGTAAGGGTCTGGAGGATGGCTGGAGGTGCGAGGGCCACATGAAATGACCTGGAGGGCCGGATTCGGCCCGCGGGCCTTGTGTTTGACACCTGTACCCTAGGGAATAAAGTGGCGGTCATTGCAACTTTTTATCTTGCACGGTGATTGCGCAATAATTTTTCAAACGCCATTTTTTTGGAAAAAAAAATGGTTTCATGAATTCAAATTAAATTAAAATCGCGCACACTCATGGAATGGCGCCAAACTTCGGTACTTAAAAATCTCCATAGGTGACATTTAAATTTTTTTTACAGGTTACCAGTTTAGAGTTACAGAGGAGGTCTAGGGATAGAATTGTTGCTCGTGCTCTAACGCACGCGGTGATACCTCACATGTGTGGTTTGAACACCGTTTACATATGTGGCCGGGCCTTGCGTGTGTGTTCGCTTCTGAGCACAAGCTACCGGGTACAGGGGCGTTTTTAATTTTTACATTTTTGATCACTTTTATTCCTATTACAAGGAATGTAAACATCCCTTGTAATATGAATCATTGTGACAGGTCCTCTTTATGGAGAGATGCGGGGTCAATAAGACCCCACATCTCTCCTCCAGGCTGGAAAGCATGAGATCGTGAAGAAAAATTCACCGATCTCATGCCGACAGCTGCGATTGCGGCTTTGTTTACTTCCGGGTACTCGGGCTTGACGTCATAACGTCGTGCCCGGGCCTCCGACAGTCATAGAGATGACCGGTGACCATCTGGTCACCGGTCATCTCTATGGTCCTCATCTAGCGCCGGCTGATTCTAAAGTGACCGGTGGGCGTATATATATATATATATTATAGTTTCTTGTGAAAGTTGAGCACATCTACTACTGATATAATAAATAATATCCCAGCTGGAGGACTTTCCTCCTTCCATAACACACAGGACATTTGCATACCTCCCAACTGTCCCGGATTCCGCGGGATCCTCCCGCAATTCAAAGTCTGTCCCGGAGTCCCGCGGACTAGACTAGGATCCCGGAAAACAGGGCCCGGTCGCGACATTCCGTGCCTCTATGTTTGCGTTCCACCTCCATGTTTGCGCTCCACCGCCATGTTTGGTGTCTGGTTCCCTGTGATTGGGCGTATGGGGGTCATGTGCGGTGTGGGGCTGGCCTTGATCGCCGCACATGACCGCTATACGCAATCACAGTGCGGCGGGAATTACGGAGTGGGCTACAGTCGAATGGCGCAGGCGTGGTATCGGGACAGCTCAACAATTATGATTCCCGCCCCCCCCCCCCCCCGCTCAACAACTTTGATCCCCGGCACCCCAACCCCCCCCCCCCCCCCCCCGCTCAACAAGATGTCCCACATTGGATTTTATAAATGTTGGGAGGTACGCATGGACAGAAGGATGAGATGGAAGGTGACAACCAGACATTTCCTCTCATCTCCTGATCTGCACCAGGACAATGACACCAACATTCTGATTGGCTGCTCTACAGAGAATAATAGTAATAACGATAATTCAGTACTGAGCTCTAATTATCATTGTAACTCAGACTGCATGATATTTTAACCCATCAATACCACAAATCTGCCTATCTCCTCTCTATCATCTGTGGGCTCCGCCCACACCGGAAACACTCCTCACTTCCGGCTGTACAATACAGCCCAGGGTGAACAAGCTTGGTTATCATAATGACGTCCAACGGCGTGATTGGACGGTTTTCTAGGCTAGAGGCCCAGGTCCTACGTGTGGAAACAGAGCCAGTTACCACTACTAGAGGGGACTGGTCAGTCACGTAGAAAGAGGAAGTGACCTCAGAGCGGGAGGGACGGCGGCCATTTTGTTGAAGCCCGGAAGTAGTATTAGGAGAGGGGATTATTGTTCCAAGAGACTTGATGGAAGGAGTGTGAGCTTGGAGAGCGTGTGCCTAGTGAGGAGGAGGTAATAATGTCTTCTTATTATGAAAGAAGGAGGCCCAGTATGGTGGACTGGATGGGGCATCATGTCACCTCATCTTTGTGCAAGTTCTCTGATGTGTAGAACATTGAATGGGGGCGGGGCTGTGCAGCACAGGTCTCTGGAAAGCCTCAGCCTGTGCAGTTCACTACATGGCAGGTCTGAGGTCTCCTTTATATTTTGGAGTGGTCTTATGGGGGCCGCGTCACACCGGAATGTGTGCGCTCTTTCTGCACGTTTGGGTTTTGACAGCCCATTGATTTCAATATACAAATGCACAAAAATGAGTGCAGGCGCTACTTTTTCAAATCGCTCCGCGCCCGACTTCATCTACAGTAACATGCGACTTGGTGGCTGCAAACGCGCGAACGGGAGAACAATGGTAACTGCACCCATCTCACAGCGGCAGTGCATTCCTGTATGGGAAACGTGCCTTTCTCGCTCTGTGTTACAGTATGACCGGGCCCCAAATTGTAGGGGCCCAGTGCCTTCCAGCTCCTGCACATCAGGTATGGAGGAGATGTGTTGGGCTGAGGGATCTCCAGTAAGGATGAGCTCCGGCGTGTTCGCATAGAACACGTGCAGAGCCCGCCAGGAAGTGTGCACCCGCGCTGCGCTATTTACAGCCAGGGAGACATTGTCCGATGCTCGGCTGCAGAGATCGGGAAATGTCTGCCTGGCTGTGATTAGCGCAGCGCGGGTGCCGACCTCCTGGCGGGCTCTGCACGTGTTCTATGCGAACACGCCGGAGCTCATCCTTAATCTCCAGACACAGGAACATTCTGGCTGATGGAAAAGAGCAGAGTAGGGGTGTGGTATCAGGTCAGTTATCCAATGCAATGTGAGCTTTTATTGTGCTCCCGTTCAATGACACCCAACCATTGGGACACCTTTAATCCTACTGACAGGTAGGTTCTACTTTTACAACAACTTTAAAATGATGGAGCCAAGTGCCTACATGCAAGTCTCTCTCAGCGCAGGATTGGGAGCCGTAACTTTTTGGAATGAAGGACCTGTTGGGTCTTGTAGTCTGACTGGTTTTATTCTCATGCTGACTCTCCAGTTACGACTATTCGCAATATTTAGTTCTTATGGTGATGAGCGTGTGGCCTGTCAGGAGAACCAAGTAGAATATTCCCAGTACACACAATCTAGGACAGTGATGGCGAACGCGTGGCACGCGTGCCGCTGCCGGCACGCCGAGCCATTTCTGTGGACATGCCATGAAAATTGAGATATTACACAGAAAAACCATCGAATCGCCACACCGCACCCGCAAACTACATCTCCCACAGTTCTCTGCGCTAGCGGTGACGTGTCGGAGTGGGTGTGACACAGAATAGGCGCACAGAGTTGACGTGCGTGCTTGTGTGAGGATGCTAATCCAATTGGATCCACACCGCCCAAACAAATCGGCGCTGACGTGACCGGGAAAACATGCAGAGAGAGCATGAGGAATAGACATGCGGGAATGAGCTGCTGGACTCGGAACAAGGTGAGACAGGAATTATCTTAAAAAAAGGCCTCATTATTAGTGTCATTGGGAAACATTTCCCCCACCTCATTGTGCCTCATTATAGGTGTCATTTGGAAACCTTGTGCCCCATCATTGATGTTATTTGGCCTCAATATTAGTGTCTTTGGGAAACATTGTGCCTCATTATTGGTGTCATTGCATGTGTCAGGTAGGTGAGTGCATGTTGCACAGTGCATTCCTGAACCCTGCATTCTGAGCGAATCTGGCAGAATCTTACGTTTTTAGTCTCTTAGGGCTCATTCAGAGAGGGATGTTCAGTCCCGTCCTCTGTACAGAGCTGCTGGTAGGTTTAATTCTGTGTTGGCACTTTGAAAGAAATAAGTTGGTTTTGCGTCGCGGTTTGGGCACTCGGGCTCAAAAAGGTTCGCCATCACTGATCTAGGAGATGGTTTAAGCAAGTGGATGCCACAGTGACTGACAGCTGGGAACCGGTAGCTACACAACTCCAAGCATACATCACCAGCACACCATAGATCTTCAAAAACAACGTCCAAAACTTACTAAAGCAATTGCATAGAAATAAGCAAAGTGTGTGTGTATATATGTATATATATTAAATATATAATATGTGTGTGTGTGTGTAAATTGCAGTGTTTCAGCGCCGCTCCGGACTCCTTCATCAGGCATGTGTAATGGAACTGTATTCTCCGAGACAGAGGCACAAACTGCACTGCGCCATCTACAATTATTTTCAATGTAAAGTTCTTGTTTTTGTTTCTTATGATTTTGTGAGATTTATTTTATATACAGAGACATACAGAAAAGTTGGAGTATATAGAAGGACACAAGGATCTCTACAGGGACTTTCTGATGGAGAAGCGGCCGCCCCTCACATCACCGGGTAAGAGGAGACTTTCCTTTCTTGTAAAGGAGAGAAGAGTATTGAGGATCCATCTAGATACACATCCTCTGATATAAAGACATATAGGTGGATTCAGGTAGGCGGGCGCATAGTTGCGGCGGCGTAGCGTATGGCATTTACACTAAGCCGCCATAAGTTAGCGAGGCAAGTACATGATTCACAAAGTACTTGCCTGCTAAATTACGGCGGCGCAGCGTAAATCGGGCGGCTGTATGCGCGCATAATTCAAATTCGGCTGAGGGGGCGTGTTTTATGCTAATGGGGGGTGACCTGACGTGATTGATGTATTTTACGAACGGCGCATGCGCCGTCCGTGTACATATCCCAGTGTGCATTGCAGCAAAATACGCCGCACGGTCCTATTGTTTTCAACGTGGACGTAAATCCCTATTCACGGACGACTTACGCAAACGATGTAAAATTTTAAAATTTCGACGCGGGAACGACGGCCATACTTAACATTACTATTCCAGCTATTTGATGGAATAACTTTAGGCCTGAAAGCGCGTTACGTAAACGGCGTATCTTTACTGCGTCGGGCAAGCGTACGTTCGTGAATCGGCGTATCTACTCATTTACATATTCTAGGCTGACCGCAATGGAAGCGCCACCTAGCGGTCAGCCTAAAAATTACACTTTAGAATACGACGGTGTAAGACACTTACGCCGCTCGTATCTGAGCCTAATTTAAGCGTATCTGGTTACCAGAATACGCTTAAATTGGCGTTGGCGCAGATTCAGACTTAGGCTGGCGTATCTACTGATACGCCAGCCTAAGTCTATCTGAATCCACCTAATAGAAACAATGTATTCAGTCAGTATGTGTTTCCTACAGATGGATCCAGTAGCAGAAATTCCCCAGAGAGACGTCCCCGTCCTCTGTGTTCCCGGGACTCCACACAGGAACATCAGGAGATCCCTCAGGAGGATCAGGTAGATGGGACTGAGGGTCTTCAGATTAAAAAATGGATATTCCTCCAAATCATTAACCCGCTTCCCACCCACGGGTGGTCGTCTGATGTCCTGGATTTTGAGCGGTGATATCTGAATGATGGGTGAAGCTACAGACACCATTCAGATATCTTCTTTTAGAGCCAGCGATTCCCTACACCATAAGCCGCTTGATCGTTATTACGGGCGGTGAGAGGGGATGTGTGTGTGCCCCCCCCCCCCTCCCTCCCACCCGCCATCCTCCGGTGCTTCTACCGACCCACCCCTGCCATCGGTGAGTCAGAGAATGGATCCGCCAGCCCCGGATGCTGACGATAGAGATTTCCAGCGGACCGCATGGTCCCCGGAGTCTCTCTGATTGTTTGGAGGCTGGGCACAATATATGATGTCATGCCTGGCCTCTGGCAAAAAATGTCGCAGCCTCGGCTGGGAAGCCGAGATTGTTTGTTTAATTTTTTTTAAAAGGCTTCCCAGCCTAGAGGTGAGATGTGGGGTCTTATTGACCCCATACCTCACTGTAAAGGGGACCTGTCATGCTTATTCCTATTGCAAGGCATTTTACATTCCTTGTATTAGGAATAAAAGGGATTAAAAAAAATTGTAAAGGGGAAAAAAATGTCAAACTAGAAAAATAAAAATTATTTTTTATATATATATATATATATATATATATATATATATATATATATATATATATATATATATATATATATATATATATATATATATATATATATATATATATATATATATATATATATACACACACACATCCCTATCCCTCGCACGCAGAAGCGAACACCTACGTAAGTCTCGCCCACATATGTAAACGGTGTTCAAACCACACGTGAGGTATCACCGCAAACATTAGAGCGAGAGGAATAATTCTAGCCCAAGACCTCCTCTGTAACTCAAAACATGTAACCAGTAAATTTTAAAATGTCGCCTATGGGGATTTTTAAGTACGGAAGTTTGGCGCCATTCCACGAGCTTGTGCAATTTTAAAGCGTGACATGTTGGGTATCTATTTACTTGCTGTAACATCTTTCACATTATGCAAAAAAATTGGCCTAACTTTTCACTTTTTTTTTTTTTAAAGCATGAAACGTTTTCCCCAAAAAAAAAACACGCTCGAAAAATTGCTGCACAAATACCGTGCAAAATAAAAAGTTGAAACAACCTCCATCTTATTCTCTAGGGTCTCTGCTAAAAATATATATATAATGTTTAGGGGTTCTGTGTCATTTTCTAGCGAAAAATATTATGATTTTTACATGTAGGAGAGAAATGTCAGAATTGGCCTGGTAGGCAAGAGGTTTATTGGATATTTTTCTCTGTTATCTAGAATGATGAGCTGATTGTGGTTAAAGTTGAAGATAAAGAAGAGTCTATGATGGATGATGATCTGTGTAAGGAGGAGGGAATCCCTTCAGAGGTCAGCACAGGTGAGTAATAAACACTAAATCCAGATTCTCCTTGTTCAGTCACTACAACAATCTCTTCTTCTCCCCCCTCCTCTGTCAGTAGACAGTAATGGGGAGACAGTATGTGCCCAGTGGGGGAGTCAGGAGACATCAGCCTCTATTAGACTCCGGCTTTCCTCACACACACACTCTGGGGTCTCTCATACATCTCAGTACAGGGGGCTTTACTCTCTCTTCTTTATTCACAGAACCCGGAGACACCAGAGACACTCCAAGAGACATTAAAGCTGAGGAGGAGGAAGAAGGACATGTAAGCATTAAAGAGGAGGAAATTCCTATAGAGATCTGCACAGGTGAGGAATAAACACTGAATCCAGAGAAGAGTCCCAGATTCTCCTTTTTTAGTCACTACAACAATCTCTTCTTCTCCCCCCTCCTCTGTCAGTAGACAGTAATGGGGAGACAGTATGTGCCCAGTGGGGGAGTCCCCAGCCTCATGTGTGGTACCAGCCAAGAGATGTGACCAGTCTCCTTCCCACACACACTTTCTGGGGTCTCTCATACATCTCAGTACAGGGGGCTTCATTCTCATCTTTATTCACAGAGCCCAGAGACATTCAAAGAGACCTCAAAGCTGAGAAAGAAGAAAGAGGTCATGTGAGGATTAAAGAAGAAGAAATTCCCGAAGTAATCAGCACAAGTGAGTAATAATCACTAAATGCAGTTATTTATAATAGTATCTGCAATGGTCCAATGAAAGTTATTGCAGAGATTTTTAAGACATTTTCCAGAATTGATTATTAGGCTGGTAAATCGGATACAATAAAATAGTAAGGTCTAACTTACTTGTGAAGCCCACACTTGCATACAAGACCCTTCTGACCCTGAAATAGTATTCCTCCATTCCCATTTAACAAGGAGCATGTGCATTGGGCATTCAGGTAACCCAGCCTTTCCAACACAGAGGAATCCTTGAAATATCTTTCTGGTCTCAGGGAACCCCTACTAAAAATGACTATAGCTAAAACTCATGATACATTGGTGTGGTGGTCAGTGGGACAAAATTACCCCTTTACAAATGGCTAAAAAAGATCAGAGCGGCGATCGGTGGTGCAGTGTGTCGCTTTGACACACCGCATCTCCAATCCCGGTAAAGAGCCTATGACATAGGTCTCAGCCGATTACATGGTAAAGAGCCTATCACAGGTGGTAACATCGTAAACCAAGAAGTGCTGTTTATTAGCTTTCCTCAGTTTGTGCTGACAAGGCGAAAGTAGAGGAGAGCCGATCAGCGAATCTCCTGAAGGAGGGGTCTGTGCTGATAATCTGCGCATTGATGATCATTGCAGACCCATCAAGGATGCCCACTAGAGCCCACCAGGGATGCCAACCCATGCTCATCAAAGATGCCAATCGGTGCCCATCAGTAATGCCTGTCAGTGCCTCCTTATCATTGCCACTCATCAGTGCTGCCTATGAGTGCTCATCAGTAGTGCCCATCAGTGCTGCATATTAGTGCCACCTCATCAGTACCCGTCATTGCAGCCTCATCAGTGAAGGAGAACATTTACTTCTTTACAAAATTTTATAACAGAAACAAAGAAGCCTTTTTTTGCTAAAAAATAAATAAAATAAAACCCAGTGATGATAAAATAACACCAAAATGCTCCATTTGTGTGAAAAAATAATAAAAATGTAATTCGGGTACAGTGTTGTATGACCGCGCAATTGTCATTCAAAATGTGACAGCGCTCAAAGCTGAAATTTGGCCCGGGCAGGAAGGGGGTGAAAGTGCTCTGTATTGAAGTAGTTAAACATCACATAGTTTTTTAACGGGCATATAAGAAAGTGTTATTAGGCCGATTTCACACTGATCCGCAGGTGCAGCGCACCTGTGGGTTAGCTGCACTGAGTCATAGACTTCTTTTATATCCTGCAGTTTTTATTTTGCTTTCTGAAAGTGCACGACACCCGTAATATGTAATAGATGTCTAAGGCAAAGCATAACCAACCTGCAAAAAAAAAGCTGCAGACGAACTGTGCTGCACCGACGGTGTGAGTAAACCGCAGAGCATCAGTGTGAAGGCAGCTTTAGAGGGGGCTCAGGACAGTAAGTGCTTATTTATATTTGCGCTTTGGGGGTTTGGTATTCCACTCCCCCATCCACTGGTGTAGCATCAGGGGCTGCAATAATGACCCCGCCCCATGCCTAAGGGGGTCTGTGCATTTTACACTTGGGAAGGAGGGGTGGCGAGGGCGACATATACAGGAACTGATTCTGTCCATGTTTTCCTCCAGCAACAGCTAAAATCCGGCTTCTCCTCCTCTCCCTCGCACTGGCATTCAGCGGCTGCAGGAGGAAAATGTTCATTATGCTATTCAAAATAAAAGAAATGAAATTCAGACCATTCATTTAATTTTGACCCACGCCTGGTTACCATATTACTGTATTTATCGGTGTATAACACGCATCTTAATTTTAAGAGGGAAGTTTCAGGACAAAAAAATGTAATTTGAATTAAAGAACTTTGAAGCAAAATAAGGGTCACAGTCCATCAATGCAGCCTTTCCATTGGCAATTTATTGCAGCCTCTCCATTGGCAATTTATTGCAGCCTCTCCATTGACAATTTATTGCAGCCTCTCCTATGGCAATTTATTGCAGCCTCTCCTATGGCAATTTATTGCAGCCTCTCCTATGGCAATTTATTGCGGCCTCTCCTATGGCAATTTATTGCGGCCTCTCCATTGGCAATTTATTGCGGCCTCTCCATTGGCAATTTATTGCGGCCTCTCCATTGGCAATTTATTGCGGCCTCTCCATTGGCAATTTAATGCGGCCTTTCCATTGGCAATTTAATGCGGCCTCTCCATTGGCAATTTAATGCGGCCTCTCCATTGGCAATTTAATGCGGCCTCTCCATTGGCAATTTAATGCGGCCTCTCCATTGGCAATTTAATGCGGCCTCTCCATTGGCAATTTAATGCGGCCTCTCCATTGGCAATTTAATGCGGCCTCTCCATTGGCAATTTAATGCAGCCTCTCCATTGGCAATTTATTGCAGCCTCTCCATTGGCAATTTATTGCAGCCTCTCCATTGGCAATTTATTGCAGCCTCTCCATTGGCAATTTAATGCAGCCTCTCCATTGGCAATTTAATGCAGCCTCTCCATTGGCAATTTATTGCAGCCTCTCCATTGGCAATTTATTGCAGCCTCTCCATTGGCAATTTAATGCAGCCTCACCAGTGCCGGATTACACAGAGCTGTGATCTCCTGTGTACCCGGCACTCGGTCACACACAGTCTTGGCTCATATGATAGACAGAGCAGTGGTCCAATGCCGGGCTAGGAGGCGGGACTGTGTGTGACTGAGCGTCGGGTACAAAGGAGATCGTGGCTGTGTGTAATCTGGCGGCACTCGCCCCTCCTCTTCCTCTCACAGACAGCAGGAATCGGCGTATAACACACACATGATTTCCTCCTGATTTTCAGGGAAGGAAAGTGTGTATTAAACTCCAATAAATACGGTACTTAAGTGGTCCTCGCTCTTCAAAAGGTTGAGCACCCTTGGTATATGTGTTGAGTCTTTTTACATTGATCAACGAGATGAACAAACAAAAACTCAGGTTCTGGCACCCACACAAGCGATGTGGCTGTAGGGATCTCACCTTCTGTGCTATTGTATTCGGGGGGGGGGGGGAACACCCCCTTATCAGAATACACAGTACAGTGGTGCAGTCGATTAAATGCTGGTTTTCCAGCAAGCCTGTTAACAGACGCCAGTCTAATGACTGGGAGGGGTACACACAAACCGAAATTGGTCCAGTTCACGCAGAACTGGCCAAATTTCAATACATATATACCAAACTTTAGTTATAAAAGGAGTGAGGAAGGGTTAGACCCTCTAGTGTGGTTTTTTTTTTCCAGGAGAGATTCTTCCTGTCCTGCTAATGTTTTACCAAACTGAACATTAACCACTTCATTACTGGGCACTTAAACCCCCTTCGTGCCCAGACCAATTTTCAGCTTTCAGCGCTGACGCATTTTGAATGACAATTGCGCGGTCATACAACACTGTACCCAAATTATATTTTTATCATTTTTTTTCCAACAAATAAAGCTTTCTTTTGGTGGTATTTGATCACCTCTGCGATTTATTTTTATTTTTTGCGCTATAAACATAAAAAAACAGAACATTAAAAAAAAAAAACACTATTTTTTACTTTTTGTTATAATAATATCCCATTTAAAAAAAAAAAAAAATTCCCTCGGTTTAGGCCGATACGTATTCTTCTACATATTTTTGTTAAAAAAATATCAAAATAAGCGTATATTGATTGGTTTGCACAAAATTTATAGCGCCTACAAAATAGGGGATAGATTTATGTTTGTGGTTTTTTTTTTTGTCAGGCCTGCGATATTGTGACGGACATGTCGGACACAATTTTGGGACCATTTACATTTATACAGCGATCAGTGCTATAAAAATGCACCAATTGCTGTATAAATGTGACTGGCAGTGAAGGGGTTGAGGAAGGGGTTAAATGTATTCCCTCATTGTGTTGTTACTGTGTGGGGGAGGGGGGTGACTGGGGGGGGGGGGTGACCGATGCTGTGTCCCTATGTAAAGAGACACAGATCGGTCTCCTCTCTCCCTGACAGCACGTGGAGCTCTGTGTTTACACCCCATCATTACACACAGAGCTCCACGTCCTGCTGTGTCACCGACGATCACGGGTGTCTGGTGGACATCGCGGCCGCCAGGCACTCGCATCGGCTCCCGAGCGATGCGCCGGGCACGTTGTTTCCCCGCTGCGTGCCCCCAGCGGCGCGCACGGGGAATCGCAACAGGACGTCTAAAGACGTCCACTCGGCACTTGAGAGCCACGCTGTGGACGTCTTTCGTGGTTAAGGAATCTCTCTAATAGCGACACTGACATATAACCCCTTCTACTCTACCCAAAGTTTTGGCTTGACATAGTTGTCGCTTCTTATTTCCCACAGATGAACAATACAGAGACTATAACATTGTTGTTATCTCGACATTTGGTAAAACAGAAGATGAGGACATCGCAACCAATTCTTCAGAAGAAAATCCCATTACCCAACATGGTGCAGATCTGTCATCTTCTGAAAGCTGCAAATATCTTAATCAGAAATCTCATCTCCCTTCAAACAAGGGATCTCACCCAGTGGAGAAAACTCAGGAGCCCTACTCGTGTTCAGAGTGTGGGAAGAGTTTTTCCTGTAGAAAAGTTCTTACCGAACATCAGAGAACTCACGGCAGAATGAAGACCTTTTCATGTTCCGAATGCGGGAAAGATTTTGCTTCTAAATCTTATCTTAAAACGCACCAAAGAAGTCACACGGGGCATAAGCCTTATTCGTGTTCGGTGTGTGGGAAGTGTTTCTCCCTATTGCCCGTTCTTATTAACCACGAGAGAACGCACACCGGAGAGAAGCCATTCTCATGTCCTGAATGTGGGAAATGCTTCACGCAGAAATCATCGGCAATAATGCATCAGAGAATTCACGCCGGGGTGAAGCCGTTTTCATGTTCTGAATGTGGAAAATGTTTTCGCCGTAAAGGAGCCTTGATGGACCATCAACATGTCCACATGGAAGAGAAGCCATTTTCCTGTGTGGAATGTGGGAAATGTTTTTCCTCCAAAAAAGTTCTTACTGAACATCAGAAAACTCACAACGGAATGAATGAATTTACGTGTTCTGAATGTGAGAAAGATTTCTCTTCTAAATATTCTCTTATGGCCCACCAAAGACGTCACACGGGGGAAAAGCCTTTTTCCTGTTCGAAATGCGAGAAGTGTTTTTCCCTATTGTCCATTCTTATTAAACACGAGAGAACGCACACTGGAGAGAAGCCGTATTCATGTCCCGAATGTGGGAAATGCTTTGCACAGAAATCATCCGTAGCCGTGCACCAGGTAACTCACAGCGGAGAGAAGCCGTTTTCATGTTCCGAATGTGGAAAATGTTTTCCCAGGAAACAAGCCTTGGTCTATCACCAACGTGTACATACTGGAGAGAAGCCGTTTTCCTGTCTGGAATGTGGAAAATGTTTTTCCATATTGGCTAGTCTTAAAAGACACGAGAAAACACACGCAGGGGAGAAGCCATACTCATGACCTAAATGTGGAAAATGTTTCACTTTGTTGTCTGGTCATGGGGTAAAAAAAGCCTTTTTCAGGCCGGGAAATGTTTTTCTCAGAAAAGCAATCTCATTATGTGAGAAGTCGCCCTGGAGAGAAGCCGTATTGCTATACAGACTGTGCTTTTGGCCAGACTGAGGCCCCGTACACACGACCGAGTTTCTCGGCAGAATTCAGCCAGAAACTCGGTTCGAGCCGTATTCTGCCGAGAAACTCGGTCGTGTGTACACTTTTCAGCGAGGAAGCCGACGAGGAACTCGTCGGGCCAAATAGAGAACATGTTCTCTATTTTCTCGTTAGTCAATAGGAAAAGTCGGCCCGCCGAGATCCTCGGCGGCTTCAACACTGAACTCGACGAGGAACTCGATGTGTTTGGCACGTCGAGTTCCTCGGTCGTGTGTACGGGGCCATAGAGAAATGTGTTCTTGAAAAATACGGACTTGCTAGACGCCAAACAATGTTGCACGGAGTAAAAGCTTTTTTCATGCTGGGATTGTGGAAAATGTTTTTGCTTTTATGAGGATCTCATTCGACGAGCGAGAGAAGTCGCACCAGAGAGAAGCTGTATTTATGCCGGGAGTGGGGGAAATGTTTTTCCCAGAAAAGCAATCTTGTTACATACAAGAGAAGTTACACCGGAGAGAAGCCGTATTCCCGCACAGACTGTGGAAAGTGTCTTTCCACCACAGCAGATTGTATTTCACACCAGAGAAAAAACATATTCCTGTTCAGAGTGCGGGAAATTATTTTTCTTGCAAGCCTGTCTGATCAGACGGGAAAGAAGCCCTGGCCCAGATTCAAGAAGCTATTGCGCCCGCGCAACCATAGGTTGCGCGGCGCAATAGCTGTTTTGCTCCCGCGTAGCGAATGCCCCTGATTCAGGAACATCGCTACGCGGACTGCAGCCTAGGATATGACAGACATAAGCCTCCTTATGCCTTCATATCTCAGGCTGCATTCTTGCGTTGGCCGCTAGGGGGCGCGGCCATTGTGATCGGCGTATAGTATGCAAATTGCATACTACCACCGATTCACAAAAGTTCCGTACGGCGACTTTAGCGTAAGGCTGCTCCTTCTCATAGTAGGAGCAGCCAATGCTAAAGTATAGCCGCCCTTCCCGCTCGTGAAATTTAAATTTCACGTCGTTTACGTAAGTGATTCGTGAATGGCGCTGGACGCCATTCACGTTCACTTAGAAGCAAATGACGTCCTTGCGACGTCATTTGCCGCAATGCACGTCGAAAGTTTCCCGACGGAGCATGCGCTGTTCGTTCGGCGCGGGAGCGCGCCTAATTTAAATGATTCCCGCCCCCGGCGGGATCATTTACATTAGGCGCCCTTACGCAGGGCTAATTAGCATAGCGCCCGCGCAATTTACGGAGCTACTGCTCCGTGAATCGCGGGCAAATCGAAATATTTGCGCGGGCACAGAGAAAAATCTTTGCCCTTTGCCCACGCAAATATTGCGCGGATCTACCTGAATCTGGGCCCATGTGTGTGGATCTCATTATCTCTGTCATGAAATGGCTCCCGTGTCATGTGGTCAAGATGATACCCCAAGTTAATGCTGAACTAGTTCTTCTTTTTTTTTTTTTTTATCACAATCACAGCAAATATCAGTAAAGATTATAACTGTATTATTATCCTGTATTTGTGTGTACATTATTTTCTCCTACTGGTGTATCAAAAGGCTTCCAGTGTACGCCAGGGCAAAAATCAAATAAACATATAGGTAGTGTTGTAACTATGCGCCGTCGTATCTGTGCGCCGTGCCCACAATCTGAGATACGCCTGAAAATAGGCTTCCTACGACCAACGTAACTTGCCTACGCCGTCGTATCGTGGGCGCATATTTACACCGGGCACATTTGCCGCTCCCATAGATTTTCTATGCAAATGATGGAGATACGCCGATTCACAAACGTAGTTGCGCCCGGCGCATAATATACGCGGTTTTCGTAAGTCGTACGTTCGGCGTAAAGTTATTCCCCATATAGGAGGCGCAACTCATGCAAAGGTATGGACCAGGGAACACAAGCCGTCGTATCTTTTGTCGTTTACGTTGTACGTGAATATGACTAGGCGTAGGTTACGTTCACGTCGTAGGCAGTGATTCGACGTATCTTAGGCAGTTGTTTCGACGTGATTCTGAGCATGCGCACAATTGTCTGTTAAAGCGACGCAGTGCCCAATTGCAAAACCTGGCCGGGTCCTTTAGCTGCCTAAAGGTCTGGGTCTTAAGTGGTTAAGAGTTTCAATTTGTATGCAATCATGCAGGCCCTTGCACTACATGGTTTTGGTAAATCTGAAGAAAATCTAATAGTGTGTATGGGGTCCAAGCCTGGAGTGCCTCTGCCAGCTCAGCTGTGAACCATAAGAGACGTATGGCCAAAAAAAGCCCTTTTAATGGCTCATTTTATTAAGATTGGAAGAAGCGCAATACCCCATTCTTTTCTCCTTAGTGGGCTGATGCTGGCTCTCCTACCCTCCCAGTATACGGACTGGCCCTCGAAGTCCTGTATTGTACACAATGATGTTGGATATGCAACAGACCCGGGTTCCAGGATGGATAGTCACACACGGGGCTGTCTAGCTGCAGTGCGTCCCTTCTGATATTTTAGGGCAGGGCTCGACAAATCCCGGTCGCCATGGCGACTAGAAATAGTGTCCTGACGACTTGGCTTGGAAGGTGGGCAAAAAGATGTGAGCTGGCGCCATCTGGTGGTGGCCGTTGGTATTACAAGTTAAGCATTACAAGTTAAACAGCAATCCTAATGTAATTTTTCACTATTTTTCACTGCCATCTTCTTCCCTCTAATTAGAACCCCCAAACATTATATATATTTTTTATCCTAACACCCTAGAGAATAAAATGGCAATCGTTGCAATACTTTCTGTCACGCCGTATTTGCGCAGCGGTCTTACAAGCGCACTTTTTTGTGAAAAAATTACACTTTTTTTTTATTAAAAAATAAGACAACAGTAAAGTTATCCCCATTTTTTTTTTTATATTATGAAAGATAATGTTACGCCGAGTAAATTCATACCCAACATGTCACGCTTCAAAATTGCGTCCGCTCGTGGAATGCCGACAAACTTTTACCCTTTAAAATCTTCATAGGCGACGTTTAAAAAAATCTACAGGTTGCATGTTTTAAGTTGCAGAGGAGGTCTAGGGCTAGAATTATTGCTCTCGCTCTAACGATCGCGGCGATACCTCACATGTGTGGTTTGAACACCGTTTACATATGCGGGCGCTGCTCACGTATGCGTTCGCTTCTGCGCGCAAGCTCGTCGGGATGGGGCGTGTTTTCTGGCTCCTAACTTCTTTAGCTGGCTCCTAGATTCCAAGCAAATTTGTCAAACCTTGTTTTAGGGCACCCGGGAGGGACGGGTCCAGTGCCCAGCCTTGCTGCTCGCCAAAGTTTATGGTGATGGCTTTCCAAGGATGAACGCCGTAACAAGTGGTACCCACATTTAGATCCATGTCAAGTGAGATGCAGGGGCTGCACAGGCATAGTCACTGCTCCCAATTTAACAATGTGGTATCTGGCATAAAGCCGTCAGTAGCAGATCTTTAAGTCTTGTAAGTTGCGAGGTGGGGACGGCACATTCTACAGATGCTCCATTGAATTGAGATCTGGAGAATTTGCAGGCCAAGTCAACACTTCAAACTTGTTGTGTTCCTCAAACCATTTTTACAGTGTGGCAGGCTGCAATATCCTGATGAAAGAGGCCACTGTCATCGGGGAATATCGTTTCCATGAAGGCGTGTCAGGTAGCATCCACATGAACGGCAGGAGCCAAGCTTTCTCAGCAGAACGTTACCCAAAGCATCTCACTGCCTCCCCCGGCTGGTGTTCTTTCCATACTGCATCCTAGTGCCATCTCTTCTAGAGGTAAGTGACACGCATGCACCCAGACCATCCACATGATTCATCAGACCAGGTCACCTTCTTCCATTGCTCCATGGTCCAGTTCTGATGATCATGTGCCTATTGTAGGGGCTTCTGGCTGTGTACACGGGTCAGCATGGACACACTGACTGGTCTGCAGCTACGTAGCCCTATACACTAGGGTGACCAAACATCCCCAGTTTTCGGGGACAGTCCCCAGATTGAGGACACTGTCCCCAGAGCCAGTTTGTCTCGGATTGCAGTGGCATGGAGCCCCCCTCCACTATATCTGGTACTCTCACCCTGGGGGCAACATTTTGGTGGGCGCAAAATCATTACTGTGCCACCCTCGCCCAGGGACTCTCGCAGTCCAGCCTGTCCCCCATGATCCCTCTGGTGCGGGTGGCCCGTGTGTGTGAACATCGGAGGGAAGGGGTGGTGCAGAGCGTACGGCGGCTATTGCAGAAGCTCTTGGCAGGGGATACTGAGGAGCGGCTGGGTGTCGGGAACCGTACCTGGTGCTGGGGAGAGCCCCGCTCCAATAGATTATCATGGAGGCCATGGAGAGGTGAGCAAAATCAATTAATCTACACTGTTCATGTAGGGGGGGGGAGTAGTGCAGGAATCAGATAGGTCAGTGTAGTGGTCAGTATAGGAATCAGGTAGGTCAGTGTAGTGGTTAGTAAGGGTTAGGTAGGTCAGTGTAGTGGTCAGTATAGGAATCAGGTAGCTCAGTGTAGGAATCGGGTAGTTTCATGTAGGGATCAGGTAGATCAGTGTAGAAATCAGGTAGGTAAGTGAAGTGGTCAGTGTAGGAATCAGGTAGGTCAGTATAGGGATAAGGTAGTTCAGTGTAGTTGTCAGTTTAGGGGTCAGGTAGGTTACTGTAGGGATCAGGTAGATCAGTGTAGGAATCAGGTAGGTTAGTCTAGTGGTCAGTCTAGGAATCAGGTGGGTCAGTCTAGGAATCAGGTAGGTCAGTATAGGGATAAGGTAGTTTAGGTTAGTGGTCAGTGTAGGAATCAGGTAGGTCAGTATAATGGTCAGTGTAGGAATCAGGTAGGTTAGTCTAGTGGTCAGTCTAGGAATCAGGTAGGTCGGTAGAGGGATAAGGTAGGTCAGTGTAGTGGTCAGTGTAGGAATCGGGTAGGTTAGTGCAGTGGTCAGGTAGGTCAGTATAAGGATAAGGTAGGTCAGTGTACTGGTCAGTGTAGGAATCAGGTAGGTCAGTGTAGGAATCAGGTAGGTTAGTGCAGTGGTCAGGTAGGTCAGTATAAGGATAAGGTAGGTCAGTGTACTGGTCAGTGTAGGAATCAGGTAGGTCAGTGTAGGAATCAGGTAGGTTAGTGCAGTGGTCAGGTAGGTCAGTATAAGGATAAGGTAGGTCAGTGTACTGGTCAGTGTAGGAATCAGGTAGGTCAGTGTAGGAATCAGGTAGGTCAGTATAGGGATAAGGTAGTTTAGTGTAGTTGTCAGTGTAGTGGTCAGTGTAGGAATCAGGTAGGTCAGTGTAGGAATCAGGTAGGTTAGTGCAGTGGTCAGGTAGGTCAGTATAAGGACAAGGTAGGTCAGTGTCATGGTCAGTGTAGGAATCAGGTAGGTCAGTGTAGGAATCAGGTAGGTCAGTATAGTGGTCAGTGTAGGAATCAGGTAGGTTAGTGCAGTGGTCAGTATAGTGGTCAGTGTAGGAATCAGGTAGGTCAGTATAGTGGTCAGTGTAGGAATCAGGTAGGTCAGTATAGTGGTCAGTGTAGGAATCAGGTAGGTCAGTGTAGGAATCAGGTAGGTCAGTATAGTGGCCAGTGTAGGAATCAGGTAGGTTAGTGCAGTGGTCAGTATAGTGGTCAGTGTAGGAATCGGGTAGGTCAGTGTAGGAATCAGGTAGGTCAGTATAGTGGCCAGTGTAGGAATCAGGTAGGTTAGTGCAGTGGTCAGGTAGGTAAGTATAAGGACAAGGTAGATTAGTGTAGGAATCGGGTAGGTCAGTGCAGTGGCCAGTGTAGGAATCAGGTAGGTCAGTGTAGGAATCGGGTAGGTCAGTGTAGGAATCGGGTAGGTCAGTATAGTGGTCAGTGTAGGAATCAGGTAGGTTAGTGCAGTGGTCAGTATAAGGATTAGGTAGGTCAGTGTAGGAATCAGGTAGGTTAGTGCAGTGGTCAGTATAAGGATTAGGTAGGTCAGTGTAGGAATCGGGTAGGTTAGTGCAGTGGTCAGGTAGGTCAGTATAAGGATAAGGTAGGTCAGTGTACTGGTCAGTGTAGGAATCAGGTAGGTCAGTGTAGGAATCAGGTAGGTTAGTGCAGTGGTCAGGTAGGTCAGTATAAGGATAAGGTAGGTCAGTGTAGGAATCAGGTAGGTCAGTGTAGGAATCAGGTAGGTCAGTATAGGGATAAGGTAGTTTAGTGTAGTTGTCAGTGTAGTGGTCAGTGTAGGAATCAGGTAGGTCAGTGTAGGAATCAGGTAGGTTAGTGCAGTGGTCAGGTAGGTCAGTATAAGTACAAGGTAGGTCAGTGTCATGGTCAGTGTAGGAATCAGGTAGGTCAGTGTAGGAATCAGGTAGGTCAGTATAGTGGTCAGTGTAGGAATCAGGTAGGTTAGTGCAGTGGTCAGTATAGTGGTCAGTGTAGGAATCAGGTAGGTCAGTGTAGGAATCAGGTAGGTCAGTATAGTAGCCAGTGTAGGAATCAGGTAGGTTAGTGCAGTGGTCAGGTAGGTAAGTATAAGGACAAGGTAGATCAGTGTAGGAATTGGGTAGGTCAGTGCAGTGGCCAGTGTAGGAATCGGGTAGGTCAGTGCAGTGGCCAGTGTAGGAATCAGGTAGGTCAGTGTAGGAATCGGGTAGGTCAGTGTAGGAATCGGGTAGGTCAGTATAGTGGTCAGTGTAGGAATCAGGTAGGTTAGTGCAGTGGTCAGTATAAGGATTAGGTAGGTCAGTGTAGGAATCGGGTAGGTCAGTGTAGGAATCGGGTAGGTCAGTGTAGGAATCGGGTAGGTCAGTGTAGGAATCGGGTAGGTCAGTGTAGGAATCGGGTAGGTCAGTGTAGGAATCGGGTAGGTCAGTGTAGGAATCGGGTAGGTCAGTGTTGGAATCAGGTAGGTCAGTATAGTGGCCAGTGTAGAAATCAGGTAGGTCAGTGTAGGAATTGGGTAGGTCACTATAGTGGCCAGTGTAGGAATCAGGTAGGTCAGTATAAGGATAAGGTAGGTTAGTGTAGTGGTCAGTGTAGGAATCAGGTTGGTCAGTGTAGTGGTCAGTGTAGTAATCAGGTAGGTTAGTGCAGTGGTCACTGTAGGAATCAGGTAGGTCAGTATAGTGGCCAGTGTAGGAATCGGGTAGGTCAGTATAAGGATAAGGTAGGTCAGTATAGTGGTCAGTGTAGGAATTGGGTAGGTCAGTATAGTGGTCAGTGTAGGAATCAGGTAGGTCAGTATAGTGGTCAGTGTAGGAATCAGGTAGGTTAGTGCAGTGGTCAGTGTAGGAATCAGGTAGGTTAGTGCAGTGGTCAGTGTAGGAATCAGGTAGGTTAGTGCAGTGGTCAGTGTAGGAATCGGGTAGGTCAGTATAGTGGTCAGTGTAGGAATCAGGTTGGTCAGTACAACTGTACTAGTGGAAGGGAACCAGGTATTGCTCAAAGTCTGGCAGGGGGTGCCTTGTCCCGGGTGCTGACAACCCACGCTACACCACTGACTGCATATATAATTTGAGGAAAATATGCGTATAAAATAGATTACCGTTTGCCAATAAAAAACAAACATGTCCCCGGATTTCATTTTGGAAATCTGGTCACCTTACCAAACACAACAGACTGCGATACTTAATGTTTCTGCTTCCAACACACCAACTTCAGGGACAGCATGTTTACTTGCTGCCTAATATATCCCACCCACTTTCAGATGCCAATGTAATGGGATAATCACTGTAGTGATGGCTGATTGGTGTAGATGAGTTTTTAACACAGGGAACATCCCACATTTAGGCAGAAGGATGAGATGGGAGGAGATAAGACAACCAGACATTTCCTCTCATCTACTGATCTGCACCAAGACAACGACACCTCAAATCTGATTGGCTGCTCCAAAGAGAATAATAATGATAATAATTCAGTACTGACGTGTAATTATCATTGTAGTTCAGACCAGAGAAATTTAGCAAACCCTCAAAACCAAAACACCCGCCTATCTATCTCCTCTCTATGGTCCTTCACACCGGAAACACTCCTCGGACTTCCGCTGTGTATGTTCCACAGCCTAGACGTGTCTAGACTGATTTAGGTGGTGCAGTACATTATAGACACCACTAGAGGGCGCCCGCTTGACATGTAACTGCAGGAAGTGGAAGCGCCAGAGGGGCCAGCAGCCATTTTGTTGTAGTCCAAAGGACGTTTTTGGTTTGGAATTGCTTTTTCCAAGACTTTTAGGGGTGAGTCTGGAGAGTATATGCCCAGCGAGGACTCTGGAGGAGGTAATAATGTATTTTATTATGCGAGAAGGGGGTCCCAGCACTCTGTGTGGACTGGATGGAGGGATCATGTCACCTCCACAAATCATCATCTTCCTGCAAGTCCTCTGATGTGGAGATCATTGGATGGAGGGCTCTGCTGGGGCTGATCAGGATAGATTCCCTAAAATTCTGCCAATTGTTAGTTCTCATCACTGCAGGACAGACAGCCATGGCTTTTAGAAAGTAGACTTTTTGGTCATCATAATCTGGAACTCTAGATGTAAACAGAGGCTAAGATGGCAGCTGCCTTGGCTGTAAAGGAGAGGAGGGTTTGTTCTGCTTTAACCACCTGCCGACTGGCTGACGCCGCTATATGTCGGTAGAATGGCACGGCTGCGCAAAGCAATGTACCTGCCACGTGCTCCGTGTCCGCCGGGTGCCCGCGATCGTCTCACGGAGAGGCAGAACGGGGAGATGCCTATGTAAACAAGGCATGTCCCTGTTCTGCCTAGCAACATGACAGATCTACTATTCCCTGTCATCGGGAGCAGTGATCACTGTCCCGTCACTTGTAGCCCACCCCCCCCACAGTTAGAATCACTCCCTAGGACACACTTAACCCCTTGATCGCCCCCTAGTATTTAACCCCTTCCCTGCCAGTGTGTCATTTACACAGTAATCAGTGCATTTTTATAGCACTGATCGCTGTATAAATGTCAATGGTCCCAAAATAGTGTCAAAAGTGTCCGGTGTGTCCGCCATAATGTCGCAGTCACGATAAAAATCGCTGATCTCCATTACTAATAAAAAATAAATAATAATAAAAATGTCATAAAACTATCCCCTAGTTTGTAGACGCTATAACTTTTGCGCAAACCAATCAATATACCCTTATTGCGATTCTTTTTTTTTTTTTTTTTAACAAAAATATGTAGAAGAATACGTATCGGCCTAAACTGAGGAAAATGTCATTTTTTTTTATATATATATATTTGGGGGATATTTATTATAGCAAAAAGTAAAAAAAAAAATATATATATATATAATATTTTTTCAAAATTGTCGATTTTCTTTTGTTTATAGCGCAAAAAATAAAAACCGCAGAGGTGATCAAATACCACCAAAAGAAAGCTCTATTTGTGGGGGGAAAAAGGACGCCAATTTTGTTTGGGAGCCACGACGCACGACCGCGCAATTGTCAGTTCAAGCGACGCAGTGCCGAATCACAAAAAGTGTCAGGAAGGGGGTAAATTCTTCCGGGGCTGAAGTGGTTAATGAAACAGTGTCCTGCAAAACAAAAGCCTGTGTAGCATTCAGCCCAATGTACCCTGTTTTTTTTTTTTTTACAGTGCGTGGTTTGGAAAACACCCTCAATTTCAAGTACAGAAGAGTGGAAGTATTTATAAAGACACAAGAAGGACGTCATGATGGAGAAGCGGCCGCCCCTCACATCACCGGGTAAGAAGAGACTTTTTTTACATTTCTTGTAAAGGAGAGAAGAGTATTGAGGATCCCCCTAGATCAGGGCTCGACAAATCCCGGTCGCCATGGCGACTAGAAATAGCGTCCTGGCGACTTGGCTTGGAAGGTGGGCAAAAAAAAAAAAAAAAAGTTTTTTTTTTTTTTTGTGAAGTCCCCAGCTCTTCCTTGTGTGAGCTGGCGCCATCTGGTGGTGGCCGTTGGTATTACAAGTTAAGCATTACAAGTTAAACAGCAATTCTAATGTAATTTTTCACTATTTTCACTGCCATCTTCTTCCCTCTAATTAGAACCCCCAAACATTATATATATTTTTTATCCTAACACCCTAGAGAATAAAATGGCGATCGTTGCAATACTTTCTGTCACGCCGTATTTGCGCAGCGGTCTTACAAGCGCACTTTTTTGGGAAAAAAATACACTTTTTTAAATTAAAAAATAAGACAACAGTAAAGTTATCCCCATTTTTTTTTTATATTATGAAAGATAATGTTACGCCGAGTAAATTGATACCCAACATGTCACGCTTCAAAATTGCGTCCGCTCGTGGAATGCCGACAAACTTTTACCCTTTAAAATCTCCATAGGCGATGTTTAAAAAAATCTACAGGTTGCATGTTTTGAGTTAGAGGAGGTCTAGGGCTAGAATTATTGCTCTCACTCTACCAATCGCGGCGATACCTCACATGTGTGGTTTGAACACCGTTTACATATGCGGGCGCTGCTCACGTATGTGTTCGCTTCTGCGCGCAAGCTCGTCGGGACGGGGCGCGTTTTCTGGCTCCTAACGTGTTTAGCTGGCTCCTAGATTCCAAGCAAATTTTTCAAACCCTGCCCTAGATACATTCTCTGATATAAAGACATAGATACAATGTAATCAGTCAGTGTGTGTTTCCTACAGATGGATCCAGTAACAGAAATCCCCCAGAGAGATGTCCCCGTCCTCTGTATTCCCGGGACTCCACACAGGAACATCAGGAGATCCCTCAGGAGGATCAGGTAGATTGTGTTTCAACAAATATACTAAATGAGTTATACAAAGTAATAGTTCCTCATTGTAAGAATTTTATTCATTTTTATTTTAAGAGTGAAGTTTTAACAGTCAAAGTAGAAGTAAAGGAGGAAGCTGAAGATACATATATGGGTGATGATCCATGTAAAGAAGAGGAGATCCCTCCAGAGATCAGCACAGGTGAGTAATAAACACTAAATCCAGAGAAGAGTCCCAGATTCTCCTTGTTCAGTCACTACAACAATCTCTTCTTCTCCCCCTCCTCTGTCAGTAGACAGTAATGGGGAGACAGTATGTGCCCAGTGGGGGGGTCAGGAGCCATCAGACTCTATTAGACTCCGGCTCTCCTCCTCACATCATGTCATTGTGTGTTACCAGCCAAGAGACGTGACCAGTCTCCCCCCCCCCACACACACTCTCTGGGGTCTCTCATACATCTCAGTACAGGGGGCTTCACTCTCATCTTTATTCACAGACACCGGAGACACTCAGAGGGATGTCAAAGCTGAGGAGGAGGAAGAAGGACATGCGAGGATTAAAGAGGAAGAAATTCTTATGGAGATCAGAAAAGGTCAGTAATAAACACTTAATGCAGAAACAACATAACATAATATCATCTTTTTGGAGGTGCAAATGCAACACTTTGTTATATTTCATGATATGATCAGCTTCTGACATCTTAAAGTGGTATTAACGGTATTTTAACGGCGGCACTTTAAAGATGGATATCTCGGTAACAGCAGCTGCTGCCACAAACGAGGTATCCATCTTTAGTGCCAACGGTCCTGTAAACGATAACGGCGGTCTCCGCGGTGGATTCGCCGCGAGATCGTCGTTATCGGTGGCGGGAGAGGGCCCCTCCCGCCGCTCTCCCGCGCCCTCCGCCGCTTACCGGAGCCGTCGGTAGCGGCGGAGGCGATCGGGACCGTTCGGCACCTGTGTGGGGGTTGCGAGTGAGGGAAAAATCGCCCCCACCCGTCCCCATATCTCTGCTGGGCGGAAGTGACGTCAAAACGTCAGTCCCGCCCAGCGTCTTAAAGCAACATTTTTTTTTCTGTCATTTGAAAAAATTACAGTTTAATTTTTTTTTTCTTTTTTTGCATTTAAGCCTAAATATGAGATCTGAGGTCTTTTTGACCCCAGATCTCATATTTAAGAGGACCTATCATGCTTTTTTCTATTACAAGGGATGTTTACATTCCTTATAATAGGAATAAAAGTGATATTTTTTTTTATTTTTTTATTTCAGTGTAAAAAAATATACAAATAAATAAGAAAACAAAAAATGTTTTTTTTAAAAACGCCCCGTCCCGACGAGCTCGCGCACAGAAGCGAACGCATACGCGAGTAGCGCCCGCATATGAAAACGGTGTTCAAACCACACAAGTGAGGTATCGCCGCGATCGTTAGAACGAGAGCAATAATTCTAGCTCTAGACCTACTCTGTCACTCAAAAAATGCAACCTGTAGAATTTTTTAAACGTCGCCTATCGAGATTTTTAAGGGTAAAAGTTTGACGCCATGCCACGAGCGGGCGCAATTTTTAAGCGTGACATGTTGGGTATCATTTTACTCGGCGTAACATTATCTTTCACAATATATAAAAAAATTGTGCAAAAATTATTGTTGTCTTATTTTTTAATTCAGAAAAATGATTTTTTCACAAAAAAAGTGCGCTTGTAAGACCGCTGCGCAAATACGGTGTGACAAAAAGTATTGCAATGACTGCCATTTTATTCCCTAGGATGTCTGCTAAAAAAAAATATATAATGTTTGGGGGTTCCGATTAATTTTCTAGCAAAAAAATGGTGATTTTTACATGAAGGAGAGAAGTGCCAAAATAGGCCTGGTGATTAATTAAGTGGTTAAAAGAGAAGTATGGGATCTTTCTTTTTTTTTTATTTATACTTGGGTAGGTGGATGCAGCATCTGCCCCCTGTCACCTCTAGGACCCCTTTCACACTGGGGCGATTTGCAGCCGCTATTGCGGTAAAAACAGTGCCTGCAAACCGACCTAAAAACAGCAGCTGCTCAGGCTTTCACACTGGAGCGGTGCGCTAGCAGGACGTGAAAAAAAGTCCTGCTAGCCACATCTTTGGAGCGGTGAAAAAGGGGTGTGTATACCGCTCCTGCCTATTGAAAGCAATGGACACCGCGGCTATACCGCCAGAAATGCGCCTCTGAAGAGGCGCTTTGCGGTGGTTTTTAACCCCTTTTCGGCCGCTAGCAGGGGGTAAAACCGCTCCCGCTAGTGGCCGAAAAGAGCAAACACTGCCAATTGTTTGTTTCTCAGAGCTAACTGAGCAGAGAGCTGGTAACTCTCTGTGGTGACTGACAGTTACGCTGGGCTGTGGAGGGAGCGGAAACAGCCAGTTCAGCGCCTCGCTGAGAGGGTGAGCTGATTCAGGCATGTCGTCGGATCCCGACCACATGGTCGCAATCTTTCCCGAGCCTGGACCGTCTCTGCGACGCCAGCCGACAGCGGCTCACAGGAGTGCAGAACAAACTGCACTTCTGTGATCCATAGGATAAGCGTGCACACAAGCATTTTTACTGCCGCTTTTGGCAGCGTCAGATGTTTTTGTTTTTCACGCCTACCCCTTTCAGTGCACATGCACATATATAGCTAGATTCACGTACGGCGGCGTATCTTTATGCCGGCGTAGCGCATCCCATTTGCACTACGCCGACGTAACATAGTGAGGCAAGTACTGTATTCACAAAGCACTTGCCTCCTAAGTTACGTCGGCATAGCGCAAATGGCCCGGCGTAACCCCGCCTAATTCAAAATAGGCAGGTAGGGGGCGTGTTGTATGGTAATGAATCGTGGCCCCATGTAAATGAGGGCCGTTTGTACGGCGCATACTCGGAATCACGTCGCAAATACTCATTGCTTTCGTGAACGTAACCTACGCCCAGCCCCATTCACGTACGCTTACGCAAACAACGTAAAATTTTACGGCACTTCCGACGTCCATACCTTGCATGGGCTGCGCCATTATTTTGGTGGTTTATCTTTACGCCTGAAAAACGCCTTACGTAAACAGCGTATCGGACGCAAGTACGTTCGTGAATAGGCGTATCTTGCTCATTTGCATATTCTAGGCGTAAATCCACGTACACGCCCCTAGCGGCCAGCCTAAATATGCAGCTAAGATACGACGGCGTAGGAGACTTACGCCGGTCGTATCTTAGCAACATTTAAGCGTATCTCAGTTTGAGAATACGCTTAAAGATACGACGGCGCGGATTCGGACTTACGACAGCGTATCTACTGATACGCCGTCGTAAGTCTTACTGAATCTGGCTAATAGACTTTTAGGAGCTGCAAGTGGCATAGGCGTTTAAAAAAAAAACAAGGGCGATCTGGAGCAATAGCGTTAAGCTGTAAAGCGCCTGACGCTGCTAAACGCGTGGTAATGCTGTATACAGCGTTAAGCAGCGTCAAGCGTTTTTAAGCTGTAGTACTTGAAGTTGGGAGTGGAAAATAGAAGAGGGCAGAGAAACGCCAATGCAAAACACTTCTATATGCACGTTTTTACAGCCGTTTTTTCCTGACAGCAGTACTGGCTTTGCACAGAGCGAGCAGCCCTGATCCTTCTCCTCTCGGGTCCCCCGTCGGCACTCCTTGCTCCTCCCCCATGACCAGTGCCTCTAATAGCATGCTGCTATGGGGCCACTGGTGTCTGCTCACTCCCGAGCCCTGCTCTATACACCCATAAGACACATAGAGCCATAGGCGTGCGCACAGGGTGTGCCAGGTGTGCCCAGGCACACCCTAATCACCCTGTACAGCACACATTCCCCCTACTGCCCTGGCTCCCATCTTTCCCCCCGCAGAGCTGCCAGCTTTCCTCCTCTCCTATCTGCTATTGCTCCTGGGATGTTTTGGGAGTGGGGAAGGGGCCAGTAATTATGTAATTTACCGGCCCCTTCCCTTTCTGAATAAACATCATGAGTGATCGGTAGTTTGTCTTTTGGGGTGCACACGCTAATGCAATAGGCTGCGCACACCTATGCATAGAGCCATGACTCAGCCCTGCTTCCCGCTCTCTCTTTATTGGCTCACTGGCTGTTAAAGTGTTTGTAAATCCAGTAATATGAAAATAGTTAATCTGCCCCCCACAGGGCCCACGGCTTATAAATCTTCTTTTTACATTAAAATAGTGCCACTATATACCTTTTTTGGCTGATCTGTATACCACGTTAGCACTGGAGAAACTGTGCAGTTTATCACTGAGAGTTCAGGTAGGAGGAGATTTCCACTTCAGCCTTTATACAAGCCCACATGTGTGAGGCCAACATATGATCTGGCTAGCTCTGATCAACAAGGAATCATTCTCTACAGCACAGGTGTCAAACACAAGGCCCGCGGGCCGAATCCGGCCCTTCATGTCATTTTTATGTGGCCCTCACACACCCCTCGATTTTTCCTCCAGATCCTGCACTTCTCTGTCCAGCCCTCCTAGCAGCAGCACAAGGCCAGGGGATGCACTGATGTAAGGGATAGTGGGGTTGATGCTCAAATTCTGATGGGGGGGGGGGGGCTTTTGACACCTGATTTAAGGGGGGTGGGGTGCTGATACAACTGGCCCTTTGAGGGCAACCATATTGTTGATGTGACCCACAAGAAAATTGAGTTTGACACCACTGCTCTACAGCATAAAAGACACAACTGAGCATGTGCAGGTCGGCTACTCTGCCTGTGTTAGCGGCTTTCCCCAGATAGACATTGCAGGAGGGAAGGATCTATGCATTCAGGATAAAAACAGCCTTTTTACACAATGCAGAGGACTAACCCTTTAAGTTCCACAGTGAGTATAACAAGCGTGCTATGCTGCATATTGGGGTTGTCCCGATACCACTTTTTTAGGACTGAGTACGAGTACTGATACTTTTTTTCATGTACTCGCCGATACCGAATACCGATACTTTTTTTTTTAAAATGTGTCCCCCCACAAATGCAGCCATGTCCCCCCCCCCATATATGCAGCCATGTCCCCCCCATATATGCAGCCATGTCCCCCCCATATATGCAGCCATTTCCCCCCCCATATATCCAGCCATTTCCCCCCCCCCCCCATATATCCAGCCATGTCCCCCCCCCCATATATCCAGCCATGTCCCCCCCCCCCATATATCCAGCCATGTCCCCCCCCCCCATATATCCAGCCATGTCCCCCCCCCCCCATATATCCAGCCATGTCCCCCCCCCCCATATATCCAGCCATGTCCCCCCCCCCCCATATATGCAGCCATGTCCCCCCCCATATATGCAGCCATGTCCCCCCCCATATATGCAGCCATGTCCCCCCCCCATATATCCAGCCATGTCCCCCCCCCATATATCCAGCCATGCCCCCCCCCCCATATATGCAGCCATGTCCCCCCCATATATGCAGCCATGTCCCCCTTACCTACATGCTGCTGCGCCGCCGCTTGGTTAATACGGGCGGGTTAGATTACAGCTTTCATTTGAATAGCTGTAGTGTTTCGCGCCGCGCTGCGTATAGACACTCCCCCTTGCCCGGGATTGGACAGTTCACCCGAGCAAGGGGGAGTGTCTATACGCGGCGCGGCGGGAAACAATACAGCTATTCAAATGAAAGCTGTAATGTTCCCCGCCCGTATTAACCAAGCGGCAGCGGGGATGCGGCGGGGGGGGTGGCGAGTATCGGATGAGGCATCGGGGGCATTTGCTGGAGTACAAGTACTCCCCCACTGTAATATTCACATCCCCCCACTGTAATATCCACATCTCCCCCTCCCCCCCACTGTAATATCCACATCCCCCCCCCCCCCCCCACTGTAAAGTAGGGGGGGAGGTAGTACAGACACCCCCCCCCCCCTAGGTAGTACAGACAGACCCCCCCCCCCAGGTAGTACAGACAGACACCCCCCCCCCCCCCCAGGTAGTACAGACACCCCCCCCCCCCCAGTAGTATGACTCCCAGCGGTGTGTCCCACGAGTGCTCCTCCTCCTCTGTGGGTGTCAACAGAGAGGAGGGACGCCGCCGGGTGTACCAAGATGGCCGCGCCTCCGGAGCTAGGCCGAAGCCATAACATTAGGAAAGACCGCGACTTCGGCCATAACAATCTGCGGATCACAGTAAGTACCGATCCGAAGGGGGTGACCCGTTCGGATCAACGGTGATCCGTTGCACCACTACCTCTGACTGTCCTATGAGGCTGCATGACCTCTGACTACTGTGTCGATCACATGCACCCTCCCCAGAAAAAAAAGTATACTCTCTAGCAATAGACACCAAACTGAGCATGTGCAGAGTGCCTGCCTCCACTGTAGAAGAAGAGGAGGATCAGAGAAGACAAGACCGCAAATACTCGGAATCGGTCCCGATACCGATACTAGTATCGGTATCGGGACAACCCTACTGCATATACAGACATATTTTAGGCTGCATTCACATCTAGACGGACGAAATCGCGGCGTTTTGTCGCCGCAAATCGCGGTAAAAATAGCGGCGTTTTGTACCGCGATTTGCGGCGACAAAACGCGGGTATTGTCCGCCTAGATGTGTCCCAAGATGACCCCCTCTATGGAGATGATTGCCATCTCCTAGCCGAACGCTCGAAGACGCCTGAAAAAAAGGTCCGGGACCTTTTTTCACGCCGCAGGCGACAGGCGTCCGGCGTTCGGCGTGGAGATGTGAACCATCTCCATAGAGGGACATGTATTTCCAGCCCTCTGGCGGCAGAGGCGTAGCGCTACAGGCGTAAAAACGCCTAGATGTGAATGGGGTCTTACTGTTGTGGGTTTAGTAACACTTAAATGTCTCATGCCAATAAGGAAAGGGAGTCCCGAGACAGCTGAGGCTCTTGTGCACATTGTTGGATCGAGAGGGAGCTCAGGTGAGTATTAGAGGGGCTATGGAGGGAGCAGCAAACTGAAGGTTTTTTACCTTCATGCATAGAATGCATATACCGTGTTTCCCCAAAAATAAGCCTGGGTCTTATATTAATTTTGGCAACAAAAGACACAGTAGGGCTTATTTTCGGGGTAGGTCTTACCATGTAATGTGCTGTCTTTTCTCCCCCTCTCTCTCCCTGCCTGTCAGGAATCCCCAGTGTAAATGGAGTTAAAATGCTTGTAAAATCCTATAATCTACTCTATTACAGTAGTATATAATGTACAATGTGTGTGTTTCTGTAATATAATTGTGCCAAATACCTTCGTTCAGCGCTTCTGTAAACCGCCGGAGCTCTCTTCCCCGCAATTATATTACAGAAACGCACACATTGTACATTATATAATACTGTAATAGAGTGGATTATAGGATGTTACAAACATTTTAAACTAGGGCTTATTTTCGGGGTAGGGCTTATATTGCAGCCCTCCTGGAAAATAACGCTAGGTCTTATTTTCGGGGAAACACGGTAGGTAGCAAGCCTTCAGCATTTACATCCATTTTAACAATGTCTTGCTATTTGATTGCACAGAAGTTTTATTATTTTTTTTCGCTTCTTCATGCAGATGGACAATTCAGAAAGGATAACATGGGAAAGCTTCCTATTTCCTCTACGGGTGATGGAACAGAAGATGGCACCACATCTGACCCTTCAGATGAAATCTCAATTTCCCCGATTCTCCATCCAACACTTCAAGGTGCAGAACTGTCATCTGGTCCCTATACAAATGGGGGAGGTTCTTGTAATCCCTCCCATCCTATCACCCATCAAACTGCTTGCAGAGAGGGAGAAAGTTTTCCTTGTTCTGACTGCGGCAAGCATTTTAACCAGAAAGCTCATCTTGCGTCACACGCAGTGAAGGAGCCTCAGTCCTGTTCCGAGTGCGGGAAGTGTTTTTCTTCTAGAAAAGCTCTCACTGAACATCACAGAACTCACATCGGAATAACTCCTTTATGTTCCGAATGTGGGAAAATGTTCTCTTCAAAATGGTCTCTTATGAGACACAAAAGGGTCCACACGGGCGAGAAGCCGTATACATGTTCGGAATGTGGGCATTGTTTTTCCCTGTTGACCAGTCTCATTAAACACGAGAGGACGCACACCGGAGAGAAACCATTTTCGTGTCCGGATTGCGGGAGATGCTTCAGACAGAAATCAGACGCCGTAACGCACCAGAGAACTCATTCAGGGGTGAAGCCGTTTTCATGTTCCGAATGTGGAAAATGTTTTACCCGAAAAGGAGCTCTGATTGCTCATCAACACGTGCACACGGGAGAGAAGCCATATCCGTGTTCAGAGTGCGGGAAGTGTTTTGCCACCAGCACTCATCTCAACTACCACGAAAAGACTCACATGTCTGAAAAGCCGTTTTTGTGTTCCGAATGCGGAAAGTCTTATGCGCAGAGAGGAAACCTAATTTTCCACCTCAGGTCTCACACGGGGGAAAAGCCGTTTTTATGTTCTGAGTGCGGGAAATGTTTTCCTCACAAAGACAGTCTTATTAAACACCAGAGACGTCACACGGGAGAGAAGCCGTTTTGCTGCACCGAATGCGGCAGATGTTTTTCCTGCAGACAAAGTCTTATTTCGCACCAGCTGGCTCACACCGCGGTCAGGCCATATTCATGTTCAGAATGTTGGCGATGTTTTTCCAGGAAAAAGAACCTGATCACACATCAACGTGTTCATACAGGAGAGAAGCCCTATTCCTGTTTGGAGTGCGGCAAATGTTTCATCTCCAGTTCTCATCGTAACTATCATGAGAAGACGCACATGTCCGAAAAGCCGTTCTCCTGTTCTGAATGCGGAAAGTCGTATACTTTGAGGCGGAACCTTATGTTACACCAGAGATCTCACACGGGGGAAAAGCCGTTTTTATGTTCCGAGTGCGGGAAATGTTTTCCTCACAAAGACAGTCTTATTAAACACCAGAGATCTCACACGGGGGAAAAGCAGTTTTCATGCTCCGAATGTGGGAAAGGTTTTCCTCAAAAAGACAGTCGCCCAGATTCAAGAAGCAATTGCGCCTGTGTAACCATAGGTTACACAGCGCAATTGCTTACTTGCTCCGGCGTTACGAATGCTCCTGATTCAGGAACATCGTAACGCCGACTGCAGCCTAAAATCTGCGTGGCATAAGGCTCTTATGCCACGCATATCTTAGGCTGCATTCTTGCGATGGCCGCTAGGTGGCGTTCCCGTTGTGCTCATGGTATAGTATGCAAATTGCATACTAACACCGATTCACAATGTTGCGCGAGCCCTGCGTACGCAATTTACGTTGTTTCCGTACGGCGTGTTTAGCGTAAGGCTGCCCCTTCTAATAGCAGGGGCAGCCAATGCTAAAGTATACCCGTCGTTCCCGCGTCGCGACGTTCGAATTTTACGTCATTTGCGTAAGTGATTCATGAATGGCGCTGGACGCCGTTTACTTTGAAGCAAATGACGTCCTTGCGACGTCATTTGCCGCAATGCACGTCGGAAAAGTTTCCCGACAGAGCATGCGGTCTACGCTCGGCGCGGGAGCGCGCCTAATTTAAATGATTCCCGCCCCCTACGGGATCATTTACATTAGGCGCCCTTACGCAGGGCAATTTTTCACAGCGCACACGCAATTTACGGAGCTACTGCTCCGTGAATCGCGGGTAGCGCAGTAAATTTGCGGGGGCGCAGGGCAAAAACGTTGCCCTGCGCCTCCGCAAGAAAGCGGCAAATCTACCCGAATCCGGGCCAGTCTTATTAAACACCAGAGAAGTCACACGGGAGAGAAGCCATTCCCCTGTGATGAATGTGGACAATGTTTTTCTCAGAAACGATATCTGGTTTCCCACCAGTTGGCTCACTCAAGATGATGTCATATTCCTGCCTATAATGTTCGGAGTGCGGGACATGTTTTTCCACCACCACTCAACTACCACGAAAAGACTCACCTGTCTGACAAGCTGTTTTCGTGTTCTAAATGCGGAAAGTTTTTTACTCGGAGAGGAAAGCTTATTTTCTCACCTCCGATCTCAGAAGGGGGGAAAAGCCATTTAGATGCTCTGAGTGCGGGAAATGTTTTCCCCCACAAAGACAGTCTTCTTAACCACTTCCCGACCGCCGCATGTATATGTACGTCCACAGAATGGCACGTACAGGCAAATGGGCGTACATGTACGTCCTTGCCTTCTAGCGGGTGGGGGGTCCGATCGCGACCCCCCCCGCTACATGCGGTGGTCGGATTCCCGCGCGGAGCGATCCAGGACGAAGGCGCGGCTATTCGTTTATAGCCGCTCCGTCGCGATCGCTCCCCGGAGCTGAAGAACGGGGAGAGCCGTATGTAAACACGGCTTCCCCGTGCTTCACTATGGCGCTGCATCGATCGAGTGATCCCTTTTATAGGGAGACTCGATCGATGACGTCAGTCCTACAGCCACACCCCCCTACAGTTGTAAACCCACACTAAGTGAACACTAAATCCTACAGCGCCCCCTTGTGGTTAACTCCCAAACTGCAATTGTCATTTTCACAATAAACAATGCAATTTAAATGCATTTTTTGCTGTGAAAATGACAATGGTCCCAAAAATGTGTCAAAATTGTCCGAAGTGTCCGCCATAATGTCGCAGTCACGAAAAAAAATCGCTGATCGCCGCCATTAGTAGTAAAAAAAAAATAATTAATAAAAATGCAATAAAACTATCCCCTATTTTGTAAACGCTATAAATTTTGCGCAAACCAACCGATAAACGATTATTGCGATTTTTTTTTACCAAAAATAGGTAGAAGAATGCGTATCGGCCTAGACT